>NC_090919.1:3519821-3572817 GCF_040956055.1 Brachionichthys hirsutus
CCATTAGTTCAAACGGGCCTTTATTTCCACAAACTTCACTTCAATGAACTTTTCTGTTTCTGCCGCCACATCTTATTTCATCCCTCCTCCTCCTCCACTCTAAACTCTTTCCCAGCATCGAAGGCACTCCTTTCCATCTCCAGAAAGTGGACGACTCCTTTACCCTTTATCAAACTTGCATACGGAAGTGTCACCATGAAGGCCATCAAGCGAGAGCAGAAGAAAGGAAATGTGTTGCGGGAGGAGAGGGAAGGAAACGTCCCTCTAACTCCTGAGGCACACCTCCGGCCCTCTTTGAAGCCTGGGCTTCGCTACGTTCCCTTTGTTTCTTCAACCCCCTTTTCCCCTCTTAAAGAATCGCCTTTATTCATCACAGGAAACTCTGCAAGAGGAAGAAGATGACGTGCAGGACAGGTACTGAGGCTTCAAGGTGCCTCGGTGGAGAAACAACTTTCTGCAATGAGGGGGTCAGCCTTAAATCAGGACAAACAATGCATCAAAATGCTGCTGGCTAAACAAGCTGGTAATTCAGATTCAAAGATGCTTATACTGCATTTCTGTTCTTGTGATTTTGACTAATGTATTATAACACTTTCTGCTGTGGGCATCGTTTCTCAGTTGTATTTACTGTTATTGCAAAGGAGCTCATCGTACGGAAACGACAACAATTCAGCACGTAGGATGCATGTGATTGGTTAACTGCTCCACATCCTAAAAAACAGCAACAGTGTTTAAAGTTTTGCAATACCCATTTATAACTTAATTAAATAAGAGCACATCTAAACAGGTAAGACATCCTCTAAACACACTTCACAACGTCTGGGCATCACGTGATTGTTTGAAGTAAAAAAAGGCCCAAATGGTTTCCCTTTGTGTCCCGCACAGATAAAGTTGGGTTGGCGCAGCCCAATTCATCATGTAAACAGAGTCATTGCAGATCAGCCTTGACCACCGGATGAACCGTTGCTCCTCGACCACGCTCTGTCTCCTTAGTTTAGCTTTTCTTTTTAAATCTCATTCCTATTTATTCTATTCCTTAATAGTCAGCTGACCGCGATCTGCCTCCGCCGTCGGCACAAGCGCCAAGACGGAATAGCTGGCCTAAACAAGCACTTTGAGATAATGGAACAAGCATACATTTCCTATGAGGTTATCGCACTGTCAGCAAAAAAAAAAAAAAAGGCTAGAACCTGCTGCATGTTTGATAAATGGGCTCATTTTGACAGTCTAAACAAGGAGCTTGTGAGGCTCACCACATTGCCACGCTGCAGTTTGGAACAAACTGAATTTTTTTGGCGTTTGTTTTGACGAGCCAGATGCTGCAGATCGGTGGCGTCATCAGATTAGAGGCGCTTCAGGACTCTGACTGCATTTATCTTTTGCATTTAGTTACACCGAAACTGCACGGAGCGACAGCGATGCATAACCGGAAAGCTTCGAACCTGCGCGACGCGTCGCTACAATTACAATTATTATAATACAATCTGATTATTGTGTCAAGTTTGCATTGGGCTGGGAATAATACTGTATATGACTTTTGCATGATTAAATTCTAAATATGCATGCGCCATATTATAATTATAACATCTCCAAACTGTGACAACTCATTAAAGAACATATTTAAAATATTGCGGCGTCGACCTGGCAACGGTTGTTGCTTTGTTCCACGCATCATCCGCGTGACAACTGCCGTGTCCTCTGTTGGCCCCATCCGACAAGTTCTTTGGCAAGCACCTCAGATGGTTTCGTTTTTACACCAATTACAGTGACCACGCGATAAGACGCGCGTCGTATCAGATTGTAGAAGCGCTGCGAGTCCAAAGACGACTCGGGCTGCAAAACAGGCACACCTACAGGCCTACTTTCACGCTGCTTGCGTCCGCAGGAGTAGAACGCATGTCGCGATCGTCATCATCATCATCATCATCTTCTGTGGGAAACCCAACAAGAACAATACAGAAAATGTAACAACAAATAAACCGACAGGACGGCAAATAGGCACAACGGAGTGGCAACAGACTCGATACCGCAGCCTTATCCTGCATTTGTTCTCGGCTGTGAAACCACGAGGCGAAATCAGCAGAAGAAAAAAGCGAGCCAGTGAACCTCAGCCTCGCTAATGCGACTGGCGAGGGGTGATATCAATCTCTTCTTCCTCCGCCGTGCACGCCATTCGTCTGGCAGGAAAGCCCTGTCTCAGTCGGGTCAGCTATCGGAGGCTGGCATCGCCTCGGAACCGCCGGTGCGTTTACCTGTCAGCCGAGCGTTTTGTTTCGTTTTGTTTCTGCAGCTTTGCAATGGAGGGGTTGCAGAAAGTGACGAGCAGCTCGACGAATGCTGCAAATGTTACGTAAATGCGTGTCCCTTCTTGGGAGTACAGAAGCGGCGACGTCATCGCTTGAGTCGGCGTTAGGATTTAAAAATACCCAAGGGTGCAGCAAGTGCTACGTTAGCTACAGTTAGCATAACACACCTGAATCGATGCGAAATCATTGCAGACGCACACGGAGAGGCGCCTGAGGTTAAAACAACACCTGGTGCCAGTTAGAATGACTGATGCCTGAAGCTGAAATGCTCCATTTCACACAAAACTTTTTTTAACCCCCCCCCCCCCCCCCCCAAATCTGCATACCAGTCTGGTCGTAAGCGAAGTCCGAGTAACTGATTAACCATCGGCTCGACTTCAAGCATCAACATTAGCTTTCAGGTACGCAAACACTTTGAATTCCTCTCCTTCTTTAGCACACGCGCACACACACACACACACACACGCACACACACACACACACACACACACAGTGTGCAATGAGTAGCCTTATGCAGACCAGATTAGAGATGACTACCGACATTTCAAGCCCGGGCCTGTCGGGGTATATTAAAGTGTTGGGTTGCAGCTACTTAATGTGAAACGTTCCCTTGATGTGTGTTTTTGTCCCTCTTTCATTCTCTCCCGACTGTCCCTCCGTTTTAGCTCTCCTCCTGTTAATTTTTTCCACATTTACCCACTCTGACTCTCCTGCGCTTCCCCCAGGCTGCTTTGATCCTCAATTCTCTTCCTCTCTTATTTCACGTAAATTGGCCATCATCTTTCACTCTCCCAAAACATCCCAGCTTTGCACTTGCTGTGATATCACATGTTTGACTGAAGAAGCGTCACGGGGGGGGGGGGAAGGATCAGCCCTGCCGAAAAGGAATGTTTGATGATTTACTCTGTCTGTCTTGCTTCTGCCATAGCCATACATTTACATGCCTCTATGCGCCACTAATTTATGCCGGCCAGCAAAAAAAACCTCTTTTGCCTGAAACACGATCACTTTGTGGTTTCTTTGGCATTTTTTTTCACTGCAGCTGGAAAGGTTTTTTAGGCGAGTCTCATCACAGAACTCCCTACAAGCATTACAAATACACACACTGGTGTGTGCAAAATATGCACACTGGTGTCGGCGAGCGTGCATGCATGCACGCAAAATGCAGAAGGTCACGCCTGCGTTGAACTTTAACGTCAGATGCTTGTCACGTTATAAGCTGCAAACTGACTTACTGGAAACGAAAGCAGCACCATTATACAGTGTAATGTTTCAGGGTAAGCCAAAACGTGAAAACCAATAGCATGAACTTTAGGGTAAAAGCCTGCAAACACAGAAACTCGACAAACTTGAGACCCGGCGCTATTGTTGTGTCGAGTTGTTTTGCGGTACCGTTTCAAGCACCGTTTAATCTATTCAAGCAAGGTGTGACATTTAAATTAACGTGTTACAGATCAGCAATGTTATGGAAATTTGCAAAGGCGACAGGACAAAAAACCTTTTAAATGCGGGGCAGCGCGTGAAATGCGGCCGTCGCGGCGAGCTAATCAGATGCAGAGCGGTGTGAATCGCGGAGCCGCCATTGTAGGGTTTGTAAATTAGCCCTTTGGAGAGTGAAATGAGAACGAAAGCATTCCGGGGATGTTTTTCTTTCACATATATTCATGTTTGTTGAAAGGACATGTTGGAGGAATACACATTTCAGAGCAGGTAAAACTGCTTGGAGTGACTTCATGCTATCCACAGGTCATCTCTGCGCCTTGCAGCCGTGCATGCCAGGCAGTCCTCGGATCTTTTCTGACTTTGGTTCATGTTTGGTTCACCAGGATTTAGTAGAATCTTAAAATAAGGAAAGTGATCAAAGGGAATAGAACATAAAAAAAACCTCCATTGTGATCATTAGAGGGAACATGGAGAATATATATAGACTGGAAAAATGAAAACTCCACGCGCTTTGTTGCAGCCAAATGCTATATAATGCTAACTGCAGCAGAGAAAAGAGTCATAATGACCCGGGCCAAAAAGAAAAAAGGCTCCAATCCAACAAACATAGTCGGGAGGTTTTGGTATCCACTTAAATAGACAGGAAAAAACATTCATCCTTTGTAGTGGGAACCAGTCGGTGAATATTTGCTACCAGTAGCCATTGTTTGGGTTGCTGATCAAAAGATATGTTCTATTTCCACTGTTCGTATAGGAGTTATAACAATAACGGCTTCCGATGTATGCAATTCAATAAAGAACGAGCTACTTTTTGCTTTGTGCTGTTGACATTATAAAAACCCTACAAGCTAAAGCCTTAATTATCCCCTGATGTTAGCTGTAATTAACCTGTCATTTAAAAAGGGAGGAATAATGGCTTCAAGCTGAAAATTAGAAATCCCAGGAGGCCCTGGTTCATTTCTCTCTAACTCGCCAGATATGGTGGCGTAGTGGTTAGCGCTGTTGCAAAGACGGTAGGGGTTTTTCTCCGGTTTCCTCCCACCTCCCGCCTTTTTTTTTTGTGTGTGTGTGTGTGTGTGTGTGTCGTAGAGGTGTGGATACTACGTACAGCTACAACTTTAGGAGAGTGACAGGTTTATCGTTAGCTCGCTTTCCATCAGCCTAGCATCCTGAAGGGGAAACAGACTTCACCCCTCCCGTCTGTGGTGACAAGACAGACACATCGACACATTTTTTTTTTTTTTTTTTCGGACCGCAAACCAGATCCCAACTTTTCATGCTTTTATGTTCAAGTGGAAAATGGACTGACATAGCTGTGACTAAAAGCCGTGATAATTAGCTAAAGCATGACCATTCAAGCACAACATTTTTAACAGATCCCAAATGACGCTAGGAGAACAAGCACGATCCACTCACAGAATGCAGACTTCTCAATACCTTCAAGGTTCTATTCATTTGACGGAGTGAAAGGTTTGAAGAGTCTGAGAAACGACCCAAAATGTTTCTTTTTCTTATCTTGTTCAATTGCAGCCACATGCAGGGCAGAAAATCTGTTGGCAATTGTCTGTCTTTCTGTAACTTTGTGTGCGGTTGCCGATCATTTTCTGCTTCCTGGACCTGAGGAACAACGAGGCAAAGGCGGATACGCTTAACGTAGCGAGACAAGCCGACACCGCTGAGCCCACGCACGGTGCTTTCACCACACTGAGGTTTTCCTTTGAGTGTATAGGTTATACACAAACGGAGGACATGCTTGACATTCACACCCAATGCCTCAGATACACGCTCTCAGTGCGGTCGCATCCAATTTGCAGGTTGGGTTGAGTGTTTGGTGGCCAGCTGCCAAGAATAACACGGTCTGAGCTGGTTGATGGTTCAGGAGAGGGGTGAAATTAATCAGGTTCAGGATTTTGAGGCATTTCAGCTAAATCAAATCACAGAGATTTGCACCAAAGGAGGAAGAGCGCCTTTAGGAAGGGCAGAAACGGGTGATCTGCTGGTTAAAAGGGAAGGCTGGCGCGAGGCAGGAACCAATCCCCACAATAGTTTGACCCGGAAATATAGATCAACTTACAACAAATAACTTCTATACTATTTTTTATAGTCTGCAACAGAAAATATTTGAAGTGCATCAATTTGCTTGAAATTCGTTTTTTTAATCCTTAAACTACAATTTTTACAATTAAATAATACATTAAATTAAATAACATCAATAAATAATAATAAATTAAAATTGATCAGCAACATTAACAAAATATAAAACACTTTAACCTACAAAACCGAAATGAAAAAAACAATTGTGCTGATTTTCTTTTAGCAAAATTAGGAAGTCAGGTCTTTCCTCGTCTCCCACCGTAGTCACGGTGAAGCCAATTAAATCAGATCTGGAATATTCCCAGATCAGATTACGATATGAACAAGATCTGTTAAATTTGTCCTTTCAATCCAACAGCCTTCCAATAAGTTGGAAGATGAAATATTGTAACTGTTCCTAACCCACAAGGTTCAAGAGTTAGTGGAGTTTAAAAAAAAAAAAAAAAACATTTCTGGACCCTGACCATCTAGATCACCACCAATAAAAAAAAAAATCCTCAGGTCACACCCCACCTCTCCGAATAAAGTTCAGCCAGAACCTGTTCCTAACTTCTTGAGTAATCCCTCGAATGGACAGCTAAGCAAACGAAACCAACGCTGGCAGCAAAAGCATTACCTCCTTGGTGGAGGTAAAAACGGGCAGTTGAGGCTTAATTTATGGAGTGGGAAAGACATTAAAAAAGGGCCAGTACGGAAAGCATTAGCAAGTGTGCGAGTACAAAATCGGACTCAATGAGTGTCTGTGCGTTTACGTCTGCCGCAGATGAAACAGAGCTGCTGCTCACTGGGATGACATGGATGAAATGAGGAGTTTCTATTTCATGGCCGTGGTGATGAAAGCAGGCCTGATAGGAGACAGGAGGCGGAGCTAGAAGTGGCTGAGACGAAGATGCTGAGGTTCTCCTTGGGAGTGACCAGGTCGGATAGGATTAGAAATGAGACAGTAAGAGGGACAGTGAAGGCTAGACTTTTGGAGTCGAGATCAGAGGGGACAAACTTTGATGGTTTGGACGTGTCCAGAGGAGAGACGGGGACTATATCGGTAGAAGGATGCTGAGGATGGAACTGCCAAAGAACAGGGCTAGAGGTTGACCCAGGAGAAGCTTCATTGTGAGGGAGGACACGAGAGTGGCTGGTGTTGGGGAGGACAATGCAAAGGACAGGGTGAAGTGGAGAAGGTTGCTTTGCTGTGGCGACCCCTGAAGGGACAAGCCGAAAGTACAGCAGTAGATGATGAAGGTAGGCCTGGGAGGTTAGAGAAGGACGTGGCCTCGACCGTCGTTTTAGAGTGATGTGGCGGATTCAAAGAGAGGCTCCACAGTGTAGTGATATCAAGCTTGATCTGCAAACTGCGAGAAAGTGGCAACAATTAGGTTGTAAACATGCTTTGAAACATTTGGTCATTCCTCTCTGAACTCAGCGCAGGCTGTAATTATTGAGCAAAGCATGTGGAGTGCTCGGATCGGGCACCTGTTGTGAAATACGTGTGAAGTGAAGTGAAGTAATACTCAAAGAAAAAAGTTTCACCTCCAACGCCAACCTTAAATAAAACGTTAAATATAGATTGTTAAAAAAAAAGCCTTACATATTAAACATGCTTAAGAATATTCTCTATGCTGTGAAACCTTTAGTCTTCAATTACTACACCTAAAATGTACATATTTAAGCACTTAGTTTACCTAATATGGTCTTTGTTACATACACACACACAAAATCAGTATTGACTGTTACAGCGAAGATAAACAACAATTCCAGGTTATAATATTTGACTTTTGCCTTTTGTCCTTCTCAGGTGACAGAAAACATTATCTCCAAACAAACATTCATCGGTGAGTATCACACACACACACACAAATCGTAATGCAACACCATACCTGACATCCCCCCCCCCCTTCTCTTCCTCAGAGGCGAGAACCATGCCTCGCGCTTTTAACAACTCGGGGTCAAAGTTCGTGACCTCGGTGACCCAGAGGCCATCGGCCCACTTGACCCTCAGAGACACCAGCTCTCAAGGTGAGGTATCCGAGTCCCAGCGGGGAGGCTGGAGTGGGGGGGGGGGGTCGCCGCTCTAAAGGCTAAAGGAGAATCTCGCCAGTTAGCATTAACGGCAAGATGAAGGAAGGATCCATGAGAAATGCAGCCGAGTCCACACATTTTAGCGTTTAAAACCAGTCAGAAAGGAGGAACTCTGAAGACGATTTACGACTTCTTGATACAGCAAACAATCGGGCACCGACAGCTTTGTTGATTTGGGGTTTACAAAATTCCATTTTAGCAGGACCGAGACCGAGTGGCGTAAAAAAACGTTTCCAGAAATGTCGTAAATTTCAGAAGAAATCAAGAGCGACTAAAATGACGAAAATGAAACACAAAAGGTGATTGATGAAAACACATTCCAATCTGAATCTTATTAGCCGCCGCCGGGGGCGGGGGACAACATGTCCACGCAACACTCGATGACTCCGTTGTATCCCTTGATCTCCCCTCACCGTGCAGGTGTGGGATCAAGAAGCTCAATTTCATTCATGTCTTCTCCGAACGCAAAGACAGGCTGAGGAGCATAACGAAGCAATTAGTTTGAGCCAAATCCAAAAATTATTCAGATGCATTTTATTATAGCCACACACACACAGAAAATAATTATAATAATTATGGTTGGATGTGTGTCGTTAAATGTGGAATTTAAAGTTGCCTTTTGTTCTTTACGTGCGCGGGTCTTATCCAGGTGGGTATTGTTTCACGAAGCTGGCGTGCAAGCCGGAGGGTGTGGACAATCTGGCAAAGGCTGCCTGACGTCATTTCCACAGTCGAGCATTACCGAAAGCATTTTAAGCCCTTAAAAATGAAAGAGAAATACCTACCGCGCGCAAAGTGCGGCAGGATCGCTAATAGCAGCGTATGAAAAGCGTTCACGGCGATCTCACGCGGCAGCGTTTACAAGCAAAGGAGACACTTCTAATAAAGACGCGGGCATGCTTGAGCAAAGTGTGGACAGGAAACCGCGCATGCGTCCACAGGAAGAGACGCTCGAAGGAAAGTCCGTGACTAATGGCTGCTCGGATCTCAACGCCTTTCCCCTCTGCCTCGCCCATCGTCGCGTCACGAATAGATTACTTAGTCATTTCAATATCAATTTTTGGGAGTGTCCAGTTTCCTCGTCAACATTTGAACGGACTCTTCTCGTCAAACAGCGTTCCCCATCCCCACGCCGGGTCTCCACCAATCCTGTCGCCACGTGGTCCGCTCGTGGGCCAATCAGAGCTTCAGCGCTCACCTGCACAACATGACCCTGGCCAATGGGAAGCTGCGAGTGCCACAAGACGGGCGGTACTACTTATACTCACAGGTGACCTGTCTGCACTTTAAGTACTTAAGCTAAATTGCTTCGCTGCGTTTCGCTAGTGTGTTTCGGAACACTGTATCCTCATCGTGATCCTGTCCTGCCCCCCCCCCCCCCTCCAGGTGTACTTCCGCTATCCGTCCCCAGCAGCCAGTGATGGAGACCAGCGCAGCGTCAGCCACCAGCTGGTGCAATGCGTCTACAAGAAAACGTCTTACCCAAGCCCCATTCAGGTAGACTATCCCAGTGAACGTGAACTTGGAGTAATAATGTTGTCATAGTGATCGTCTTACCGTCATTTTTCGCTCCCGTGCAGCTCCTGAAGGGGGTGGGAACAAAGTGCTGGGCCCCAGACGCCGAGTACGCCCTCCACTCCGTCTACCAGGGAGGGCTGTTTGAGCTGAGGGCCGGCGACGAACTCTTTGTCTCCGTCTCGTCCCCAACGATGGTCAACGCAGATGAATCCTCGAGCTACTTTGGCGCTTTCCGCCTAGACCTCTGAAAGGGAGGGAAAGAAGAGAAAATGTGGAGCCGTGGATGGATAGATGGACTACAGAATATCCGCTGATATGATAAAGGGCCCTTTAGAGAGCGCTGTGGGAAGGCCTAGTTCTCGGATCCTCAACGTTTGATTGGACAGATACGCTGAAGGATGGAAGGATTGGAGTTTGACGGCTTTGCTTGAGATGGAAAGGAAAACGAAAGGCGGGATTGTCCTCCCCTTCTTCTCCGTGAGAAACCGCTGAGAGCAAAATATACAAGACGCATGTGCAATTATGCAAACAAAGAAAGGTGTGGATATTGATATTGATTCCTAGGAATGAAAGTTCGGATGTCAAAACGAGAACCAACCCACAGAATAACTTTAGACCATAAGGTCTTCCTGTCAGCTGAGAATAACACCCCCCCCCCCCCCCCCCCTCCCAAAATAAAATCTGCTGACCGCTTTGTTATCACATCCCCCAAAGAAACGAGGAATCTCAGCCCAGATCAACAACGCTCTCGGAAATAATGGGATCCTCTTGTTTCGATCCCAGAAAAACGAATGTACAAACAATTAAAACTCTGCATCTGATGATGTCTGGACAGACAAAGAAAAAGATCAAACCAAAGCCAATGGAATATAACTTCATTTTTATTTTTTTGTTAAGTGTGCCATGAGAGCGCTGTACATTTGAATGGCTGTAAAGGCGATGTGGGGCACTAAACCGCGAGGACGTTTTCTACCTTGACTGGACTTCCAACCACTCGGCCTTCACTGAAGACTATGCATCCACACTACAATGGTGGACTTTACACAAAGACATTTTCAAGAGTCGGATAAAGACGGCATCTTTGTGCTAAAAAAGTAACGCGACTTTGAGAAGTGCCTTGCAAACAAACGAGGAAGGAAAACACGGGAGAGGTTTAAATTTTGTAAATGCTAATAAGCGAGCGCACGAGGATGACGGTGGTATGCAGACTTAACAGTCTGTCTGTTGATCTCGCTTCTCTCTCTTTCCTTCATCATCATCATCCTCCTCTTTCCTTCTCGTGTAAAGAATCTTGTTTTTCTTGCCTACCCCGTGGAGCTGCATTCGGCTTTCGTTTCAAGTAACCAAGGAACAACAGACCAATTTACACATGCAAATCGGCCAGTCGCGCAACCAGAGGAACATTGAGGGTTGCATTGTTTAGGAGATTTACAGATTAAAACAGGGCCTCGGGACTACAAGCCGAGCCGAGCAAAACAGTTCCGAAGAACCGCCGAAAGGACCGATGGAGACGGGTCAGCCAACAGTTGCGTCTTCACCACATACAGCAGCAATACGACATGTTTTGTGCTGTTTTTCCCAGCTTACGTTAACATAAATGTAAATATTGGAGGTTCAACCAGTGGATTGACACTCCCACACTCGTGTCTGGGCCAATCGCCGCGCACGTACCACGCGTCACTTGTGGTTTCAATTTCTGGGAGAGCTCCCGCTTTGAAGTCAAAAGAAGTTTGTCAAAATGTCTATGAACTACAATCGTTTCCAGTGTATGCAATGAAAGGGGGGGGGGGTTCTTAGAATTACACCTTTTTGTATAGTAGCAAAGCAATTACAATTTTAGCGAAGTTTCAAACCAGCTGTTTTGGTGTCTTCACTTGCCACAGTAGATCAAAAGCTATCACTAATATTTTCTGGACAATCGATGAGAATCAAAATTAAAAACACATGGATAATTTGTTTTTGGGTTTTTTAAACGAGCCTGTTTCTTGGTTTTTTTTGAAGCACAGGAACTTTTGTCATCTTTAAGAACATTTGTTCACCTTCTGACAAGATTAGATTGCCTAGAAAATCTTTTATATGCATACCAAATCTGGAAAAAGACGGACCATATTTAGCGAAAGAGCCAAGTTTGACAGGAGGAGAGCACATTTAGTTAGAACCCACTGGTGGACAAGAAAAGACTCAACCCCTACACGTTTGTCTTTTTCTGCCATTGCATTTCCACACATATAAATACACATCCAATGAAGCACACAGAAACACCCTCATTGTTCAGCCACTCCGTCTGGCCTCCCCGCACCATCTGGTAGCCGTCAGCGATAAGTCACGCGTGTGCAGGGAGTGCGTTTTTAGAACATGCTTGTTCAATCAAAAGGTCCTGGTTCAAACCTGTGTATGTGTCCTATGGGGGGGGGGGGGGGGGAGGGAACTGTGAAAGTGTATTAAATGAACATTTCATTTTGTGCTCAATCGCATCCGTCACGTCACACACACGCCGACTTTGTTCTCCGTCTGCGAGTTTGAGCTCATTTATTATCGGGGGGGGGGGGGTCAGCCCAGACAGTCCTAAGGCCTTTTCTTTCATGCATTCCAAATCAAAAAATAAACTGCAAGTTGAAACAGGTCCAGCCGTGACGATAATGTAACACATATATATATATATACACACACAGCCAGGGCTACATACTGGAAACCACTAGGCCTGCTGGGAAGACTTTGCATTGAATGTCTGTCTGTTTCCTGTCCATGTTTGTACTGGATGGTTTTGTAGCTGTGAACATGTGGAGCACCTCTGTTGCTTCGAAAATAAACAATTATTTTAACTTTGTCTATGTATGGTGGAATTGTCTTGTACTAAACCCAACAAGGACAGCCCCCCCCCCCCCAAAAAAAAAAAAAATTTGTTCAGGTGAGTCCCTTCCATTCCAGCCATCCCATCCCACACTAAAAGGAAAGGTTATGAAACCAAATCTGTTGATCCAGAATTCCTAAATTCCAGGCCTGAAATTCAAGTTAGCCTGAACACGATATCGAGATCTGCTTATTGTCTAAGGAGGGGGGGGGGGGGGGGGCACAGTAATGGAAGATAGAACAAATCCGTTTGCCCACTACTGATTCCACAGTGTCTTTTTTAAAGGCTAGCAAAAACAGAACCTCACAAGAGCGATATTATTGAAAGTGTCCCCCCCCCCCCCCCAAAAAAAAAAGAAATTCTGTGAAAATTTACCCCGATTTCAACTGGATCTATTTCCTCACATATTAAAGATAGAACTAGGGAATACAGGACGACATATAGAACGGGAGAGCCTGAAAGTACTTACAAAACAGAGAGGACGTTCTGGCAGAGAACTGCCGAGAGAGGCAGGAGCTGATCAGGTGAGATGTGCAACAGGTGCGTCTCGTTCAGTTCAACGATGCCTCCGCAGCTGTGCAGGGGCAGCAATCAACCTGCAGCCAAAGTCGCCATAGCAACCTTCACAAATGGGGGATTTAATGTTAACATTTCATATTCTTTCCTGACCTCATTCTGGATCAGATCCAGAAGACAGTTTGCGGGATAGTGCGACTATAATTGCACACATGTCTTATCCACTGTCACCGTATAATGCAGACAACCCCCCCCCCAATGAAAACACACAGAAATCCAGTGGATCCCAATGTTATTCCTTGGATAATGACAGGAAATGTCAAAGAACAACTAGTTCAACATTTAAACTGGCCGGAGACCTAACCTCTCACCAGGTTCCATGGAATTCTGTTCAGTAGTTCCTTTTTTAGCAGAGGTAAATAAGTGGTTTGGTGTCAAGACAACAACGAAACGCTTTTGGCTTCAGGTCCAAGAAACATCTGTGGCTTGTAAAAATGTAAGGTTGTTAAATAGTTTTAAATCATCAAGATGTTTCTGCTGATTAACACGATTGAACAGAAGCGATACCATCTTGTTGGCATCAGGATGGGTCCGCATATCATCTCATCAGGACCAGACTTGCAGGCATTGTTCCCCTGATTAAATTGTGCGGCTGCTGCCAGTTTTAGTCCAAAGCGAGTCACACCTGCCAAAACTGAGCAACTATACAGCCAAAGACAGTAAAATGCAATCCAGACTGGAAACCTTCCAGGACGATTTCGTAACAAGTGTAACACAAGGCACTTTGGATGTGCATCCGATTCCCGCGAGGACTCCTTGGAGTAAAACAATAGACGCAAATAAATATCTGAGGAAGTTGAAAATGGGTAACCGTTTATTTTACGGTGTAATACAGTAAAAATCCAACAACATTTCTCACTCCACTAAAAGATGCATGAATCCCTGCATTTTCATTTGGTGGCCTACATTTTTCCCCAGAATATTTTCAGACAGATGTTGTCTCAATTACCCCCCCCCCCCCCCCCCCCCCGATTTATTTAAACAACACAAATTTGCCTTTCACAATGTGCATCAAGAACTGGAGCCACTTTCACACTGATCTTATTATCTGCAGAAACCCAGCAATTTGAGATAATTTGTGGACTCTGCAGATTTAATTTTGAGCCCATGTCCGTAATTCGTCAAATAAAAATCCCGGTGCCGATTGCTAGCCCAATTTTGGTTAGGACTGCGGCTTCCTGATATTACTCAATCTCTGGCAAACTTTGCTCTCGGTAGCCGCAGTCAGAAATTTGCCATTCAACAATATTAATGTGTGATGTTGGTGCAGGCGACAAAGAATTGAATGCATACGCAACACACAATATGTACACTATCAAAGGCAAAGCAAAATGAATGAAAGCAAAATATAAGAAGGTGCATTAAAAGCATTCCTGGAGAATTAAAGGGGGGGTGGGGGGGGGGGCCTTCAAGGCATTCCTGAGCTATCAGGTGTAAAAAGAACAGGCTGGATGGGAAGTCACGGTGACCTACAGTCTATTTAGTTCATTATGCAGATTTCATAAGTCGGGGGATGCGGCGATTGGATTGCCCTATTGCCCTATTGCCCTAGCTAGGTACACCCTGTGTCTTCTGTTTAACTTGCATCGTTGCATAATTATTGTTAAAAAATAATAATTTGGAAACTGACACAATAACAGAAGTTGAATCATATTCTTCTACGATCAATTACAATGTTGCTTCTCTTTGAAACCAGTGATGGCGCCCCCTCCTGACTCATAGATAGAATAGTTGTTTAAGGCCCATTCGCAGGATTGGATCCATTTATTACACCGTCTGTGGTTCAAACATGAGTCTAAAATGGCCATCGGTACCTCTTGCCAAGGAGTTGATGCTTCAGATGACGTTGGTTTGCCTTTCTGTTTGTTGCCCAGCGAGCGACACAGAGCCCCCCCCCTTGATGAGCATCAACCTATAACAGGCCTTTTGCTTTCAGGTGAGGGGGCGTAACTGAGCTGCCTTTGGCGGTGTTTCAGGCTGAATGGCGTCTCGTGGCGTCTGTAAACTTCGACAGACAAGCGAAGCGTCGTCCTCGGCTGCTAAACTCATTCCTTCTGCCAAAACCTTAAAGCCCGAGGTCCGTTTGGATCAGACTCTGTATCATGTCGTTGGGAGATAAAACATGCTGTGGACGAACACATGGTCAGTAGTCTCGATAATAAGATCCGTGTGTTCCGTTGCTCTGCATGGGTTTGGGTGTGAACATCTGCGAGTGCCTTTACTAATCTCCTCAGAAAGCAACACCAGCTGCAATTTGATTTGGGCAGATGTGAATAAATACCGCTTTTTAAAAGTGAAGCGTTTCACGTCTCTAATTAACTATCCTCCCGAGTATTTCCACTCAGACGGTCCGTGTAAATATTATTGGGAAGTATTTCGCAGAACTTCACTCACGTCCAACCACTGGCACCGAAATGTTTGGCTCAGATGCTGCTTTCAGGATCTCAGATCCAGATGATGACTTTTGACCTACGTCGGAGAGACTGTGGAGTTTGTTTTGTTTTTTTAGTTGAGGCCAAGGATAATATCCCGAGCCTGCAACAAATGGGACCTCATAAATGAATAGCATGAGGCAGTCGAAAACCACTGGAATTCCTAAACCAAGGTTTAGCATGATGTCTATATTTCTGATCTCTCCCGCAGAGAGTTGCTGTGATCGCTTGGAAGATTGTGATCAGAAGAAGGTTGTTCATGTTGTAATCACCACAGGGGGGGTAGTGAAGAGTTAAAAGACAACAGCTGGCAACAAATAGAAAGCTCTGCCCACATCAGTCTTTAATGTTGCGAATAAATGGTCGGAAAAGAATGGCCACGAGAAAAAAAAAACATCCAAAACTAAATGAAAGCTGCATAGTGCAGATCATGATCATTGGTAATGGGCTTCAACACTCGTTTTGTACACATTTATTGCTTAGCTGATAAACATTATAGTAATTAACAAAAAAGAAAGGAAAATAAAACACATATATCGAAGTACAGCTCTGGAAAAATTAGGAAATTATATTTTCTTTGGTGACATTTTGTGAAACGTACAAAAGAATTGCAGAAACTTCATAATCAGAATCAGAGGTTATTTATTGCCATTGCCAATGAGGGTTCAAACAATGATGGAGAGTCAGAGGGCAACTTTATACTGCAAATAAGGATGCAGTGCAAGTTGTGCATCGTTACACCAGGCAGACAAATATACAAAAGTGTTTTCCCTGACATAAATGGAAAGAATGTCAAATTGAATTACCCTGCAGAGCGGATAAGAATGTCTGTAATTTAATCGAGCATTAGCATTAGACTCCGGGACTAATTGAACTTTATTTGGAACAGGGAAAGCGTGTGTGGCAGAAAAGTGAATACATGTGAAGCATGACTTGTGAAGGGTGGGGGGAGGATTAATCAGATCCTCTCAGGGCCAACATGACCCCAAAAAAATGAAGTACTTGTTCGTAAATACATAGAGTTACAACAAGAAAGTATAAAGTGTCACAAGCAGAAGAAACTGCCTCGTATCACTATATAATTAAATGATTTTTGCTCGTGTTAATTTTAAATCAGGATTTTAATGTCTTAATGTTCGTTACCTTCATCGTGGAGGTTTGCTCTCATTTTACATTCAGAGCAGATCCAGATTAGATTTATAAATGGATGGAGTTTCACTAATTTAATTCGAATAGGATAGACTTTGTTGTCATTGACAGCACAGCACAAGTAGGTTATTATCTAAAACCTCGGAGGCAGAAATCTTTTCATCAGTCGCATCCCACATTGGTAAAGAATTCTTTAATTAAAGAAATCCAGATCCGGATAATCTGAGGATGATTCCCTGACGCTCCAAAAAATGTAATCAATTAAAATAAAATAAAGATGCTACTAAATCCAATTTAATTTATTATATATATATATATTAAAGCTTATTTAAAGCAACAGAGTCTGGTGGTGGAGCAGAACCCAGGTGGTCTTTTTGATAAATCACATTTGAGACTTTATCTCGTTATCTCTGAGCCACTCTGTTTTCATAGGAGTGTTAACAAAAGGACCTCTGGACATTTTTAACCTGCCCCCCCCTCAATACACACACACCACCCAGTCACCTACATGCTTGCAAGTAACTCCATATCGGCCCATTCTCACATCCATCATAGAGCTGCCACACACCCTCCGTATCAACAGAGCTGCGTTCTCTCCACGTCTCTCCTGTGTCACTACCCGACACACACTCTGTTTGTCCAAGAGCCTGGCAGGAAATTAGTTTTATGAAGCTGCCAGACACACACACACACACACACACACACACATTTATACATGCACAAAGACACACATGGAAAACCCAAAACATCCTGAAGAGACTACGTGGGGCCAGGCAAGACCTCAACCTGACACACACACACACATTTCTTTTTAATGAGAACAATACAAGAGTTTCAGCCCTGATGCCCCGGCCATTGGAAAGCGAATACCTTACAGGGCAGCTACACAATGCGGTTATTCCTGAGGAACATTATTAGGTTCTGATAAGGTCTTTAAAGCAGCGCCTCCCGGTTTGTCGCAGGAAGGCGAAGGAAACAACCCGTGGAGAATGAGAAAATGAAAAGCGGTGTGGCTCTGGGTCGACACTTTTTCACACACACACACACACGCAAGGTTTGCCTAGGATGTTAATGGCTGCCGCTACGGCTGTGAAATTGAACATTCAATTTGTCACAATCCTGAAAGGCCAAGTGGATGAAATATTATGCATTTGGCTATAAAGGTTTAATAAATTTTCCTGGGTCCGCCCCGGTTCCAGCTCGGTGGTTTTATTTTGGGGCACGTGTTCCACTTTTCCACCTTGCTTCCTGCTCATCTTCTCAAACATCCTGCAATCTTCAACAATGTCAAAAATAATAAATACAAATTTAATTCTGTAAATTCTGATCCACTCCAGAATTTCACGGGAGCTTCTCTCCCACATGAGGGATCCTTCTTTGCCGGTAAATGATCCATGATGTTCCCATATATAGATGCTCATCAAAATTTTAAGTGCCTTGAGAGACAATCAGTCGCTGGTTCCTAAAAGGGATTTTTGTTCTCCACTCAAGAAGACAAAGAACTTAGTGCAAACAGATGGCATCATTAAAGGGCACCAGTTGAACATCAAAAGCTGGATAATGACGTCTAAATGATGGAAATGCTCAATTTCTGTTGCGCAGCGATGAATGGAAGCTATCAGGGTGTCGGATGTATTTGATCTACAGCTGATCTGAATGAAAAACGATGGGAAGAGAAATGTCTTCGTGGAAAAAAATATCCAATTAGGTTCCAAGAATGCTTTCTTGTCGGAAAACCTTCCGCGCAGGAGTTGATTGATGTTTTCCGGGGTCATATAACTTGATTCATCTAGAGGTTACCAAAAAAAACCAACAAATTTAAAATAGCTGCGTGGGAGACGAGGAAGAAGACAAAGCTCCTTAATAATCAATCAATCAATCGCACCAGGTATTTTTATTGCTTCGAGTTCTGTAACAAGAAATGTAAAAAATAATAAGTAGCATTACTTGCTAGCCATTCTCCAAATTTGCATCTACTCTGTGTATTCTCAAGTATTTTGTTTGTTCAATTTTCTAATTGGACGATCCCACGCTATGCATCTGTGCCCTCGCGAGTCCCGTAGCGTGACACAAAGTCATCGATATGCTTTTCATGCGCCGAATGGACTGACATGTTTGGACGAGTGTGATAAACAGACTAATCTTACAGTTCTGGTCTCCAGAGCTTTTATTGCATCGTTCTTCTCATGGTCTCGGTTTTAATGGACTGTAAAACACGTTTCCAGATATTTTTGACAACAACAGAAAATTGGCGAGCAGATCTTTCCTGTTTTGAGTGGGCGGAGTCCAAGATAGGGGCTTCAAAGAACTCGCTTGGGTCCAAAATAAACTCCACCAGAGGTTGAAACGGGACGAACCCGTTTCAACCGTTACATTATAATAATGGAACTCGGTGGGTCCAGCAGTTTCAGAGAGTCGGGAAGGTTGTCAGTTTAGACAATTAAAAGAGGGAATGAAAACGAGTCACACTTGAAGGAAGAAATAAAATAGTGTTGATGAACGGCTTCTGGTTTAGAGGAAAAGGGCTTCCACGTATTTGTGATTTCCTTTCGGCATCCGTCACTTCCAGGGAAACTCCGGAAGATCCTCGCATTGAGGAAGGAACCAAGTGAACGAGCTTCCATTTCCTCCGCTTTACAGGCCATGATGTATTCAGCAGGCTCATCTGTGTATCCCCCCCCCCCCCAAGGTAATCCCAGGCCAGATGAGATACGTAATCCCTCCAGGGACTTCCTGGTTGAGACGTTGATATCCTCTCCACAGACTTGTCCATTGGCCGTTTAACAAGATGACGGTGCAATAATAGCGTGTTCCAAAAGCTTAAACTCTTAAATGTTCAAACATTTTGTGCTTTCAGCAGCCCCCCCCCCCCAAAAAAAAATCCTGTGATGTCATCACAAGGGCCAAAACACTCTGAAAGTCGACCGTTAACGTTCCCTCCACTCAACGAGTGCATCTGATTCCTAAACCACATTTTCTCCCCCTGGACTCCTGGGGGGGGGGGGGAGCATCGCCATTTCAACTAGGCCATCAAACGGGCCGGAGCTCAAGCCGCCGAGCGCGCTTGGACAATAATAAACCCCATGGAAGGGGGGGGGGGGGGTCACACTTAGGCGGGTGGTGGGATGAACGTTACGCAACGTGCAGCAAAGGGATCCGATTGCAGCTCTGGGGGCTAAAACTTGGCCCGATCTCATTTCATGACCTCAAGCTAAAGTTTTCTCCGTGTCGCCGGAGGACGTTTAAAAGCGCGCTGCTCATTGGAACCGCATGTTGGACGAGGACCAATCCAAGCGCAAGCACAGATCGTTTGTCGCAGGTCAGCGGCGTGCATTTCCATCGCTTTGCTGAGTCGACGTCTTTTTTTCAGTTTCAGCTCTCTCTGGATTCAATCGCAACATTATCACCTCTTTAAAATAAAAAAAAAATGCGTTGCATTGATGACGCAGCATTTGTGAATCAGCTGAAGAATTACTTGGCTTCTTCGTGTTCGTTGCATTTGATTAAGCAGCAGCAGAAGAAGAAAAAAATTGTTTATTCTATAGATTGGCTCTCATCATTTTGGGTGCTTTCACACTGCACCGAGAGGACTCGGGTTCCTTTGGGAGCAAATCCTTGCCTTTATAATTAGTTGAAAGGTTTGCTTTCACACTGCTGACGGAACGGAGCAGGGTACTCTAGCAAAGGAACCGAGACCCTCGTTTTCAGGCGGACTTTTTTGATCCTCTCCAGAGTCCGGATGCGCTTTCACACCAGCCCAAACGAAGCGGATTATCCGAGGAAAGGAAGTCTGGTGTGAAAGCACAATCCAGAATAGTCCCCCCCCCCCCCCCCCCCCCGGACACAGCTCAGGATCACGTCTTTGAACTTCTCTGGTCACAAATCAGCTGCTCCAAAAGAACGCCGGATCCACCTGCATCACTTTAGCGGTCAGAGTTCGGTGTGAACGTTCGGTAGTGAAAAAGGTCAGACCGGTTATTCTCTGTCACACGAGCAGCAGGTTGCAACCTCAACCTGTGGGAACCTCAACCTTACACAACCTCCGGTGAGGCCTGAGAGGGGGGGGGGGGGGGGGGGGGGGGGACGCAACACACCAAGAAGCAGATTGGATTGCATGCCTTGGAAAAAAAAAACACACACAGAAAAACGCTCGAGACGAAAGCTCACACAGAGAAAGACTGAGGAGATTTGACCCTCCGGGGGGGGTAAGGATGACACCTTGAATTGGTCCATTACCACATCGGAATGTCTCCAGCGCTTTGTCGGGCGCACCGACACAGCAGCAGGCCTGGGAAACCGGGCGACTGATACGAGAGCGAAGCAGATGAGGTAAAGGCGACGGGGAGAAACGAGCACGATCTAGACGAACCTATCACAGCGAGAGTGCATGCATCCTGCGTGTGTGTGTGTGTGTGTGTGCGCGCGCACTGCTTGAGGTGTGAGAATGCAGAAGCTACGATCAGGTCAGTAACTCTATCCCCATGTGAAGCCTCAGCAGGAACTGAGCTCCAGATTCCACCGAGTCAATATCGACACACACACACACACACACACACACACACACACACGCACCGTCTCACAAGTCCAGCCAAACAAAGAATATTTAATTCATTTGCACGTCAATCATAAGAGACCCACGTTTCCTCTCCAGGCCGACTGAAGTTCTTCTCACAGAGATTACGCAGCCGGAGACGAGCTCCAACCTTCTGCTGGAAAGATGAGTCAACTGTAATCCACCAGACCCCCCCCCATTATGAGAAGAAAGCCTAGGGGGGGGTCACATAGGTTTTATTTTTAGCTCCGTAGTTATCCAAGACAAACATTTCAGTAACTTTCAGCTTCAGATTTGACGCCAAACTGAAGGCCGACTATAACAATCCAATATTATTAAATCCCTCCTTCGAGGCCCAGATTTAACTTATCTCCCGTTTATCAGACGCTAATAAGAAGAGATCAAATATTCAACAAGGTTTTTTTCCCATAAATCTAAAGCGCAACGATTCACAGAACGAGGGCCGACGAATGAAGGGATGACAGACCAAAGTTCAGAGTCAGAAATAATTTAGTGAGACAAACAATTCCACATGTACATAACTTAATCCGTCATTATTCTCTCGTTGCATTTTTATGAAAGTTTTTTCTTAGCCCTTCCACAACAGGCCAGAAACACTTCCCACGAGGCCCGTCGTGGTTTTTTGCAGCCGTGTGTGTGTGT
This sequence comes from Brachionichthys hirsutus, assembly GCF_040956055.1. Classification (NCBI taxonomy): domain Eukaryota; kingdom Metazoa; phylum Chordata; class Actinopteri; order Lophiiformes; family Brachionichthyidae; genus Brachionichthys; species Brachionichthys hirsutus. The sequence continues at coordinate 3,541,482 of NC_090919.1, forward strand.
GTGTGTGTGTGTGTGTGATTTCTGCACGACACGTTCAACGTTGCCGACTGGGATCCGGACGGCAACAGAGCTCATCGTTCCCAGGCTGTCGTGAACGCCTTTGAGAGTTTAAGGAGTATAAAGTTAGTGTATTTAGATCCTCTTCTCACACTCCTGGTTCCTTCCCCCCCCTGAGGCTGCAGGTAGGGAGGTGGAGGAGCATCCATCAGCCTGGCTCGGGGAGGGGGGGGGGCTCTGTCTGGGCTCGCCGTGAGGGCTGGAGGGCAGGCGCGGAGCCGTTTCTCATCAACTAAATCCGCGGCGTGGACGGAAGAGGGTAAAAACGGAGCTGCCAAAAAGGAGCGGGTGTAAAATGCATCCATTGTCTTACGTCTCAAGTATCTGGCTCTACCTCTCGAATGCGAAGCTGGGGTGTCGATGGAGATGAGTCATCGTTTCTGACAGCCCTCCTGCGGTGGAAAAGCCAAAACGCCTCCATCTTAAAAAAAAAAACCTCTACAAATGGAGCTCGATTTCTTTGCATTCCTTCGTTCGAGTGTGTGAGCTGGTGTTGCCTCGGATGAGCAGATGGGGGGGGGGGGGGGGTTCAGTTGAAGAGGATGGAGTCGGGGTCTCTGTTGGTTATGTGCGCCATGTGCTTCAAAATGTCTTTTTTAGTAATGATTCCCAGCAGCCTCCTGGAAACACAGAGGAAGAAGAGAAGAAGAAGTCACGACTCGTTTCGTCACGGGACATCAAAGAAGTAATGGAAAGCAAAGAGGAGGAGGAGGAGGAGGAGGAGGGCACAATGGATCGCCCCAGAGGTCGAGAACTCGAGGCACGAAAGGATGAGTCGTGGCCCCGTCACCACGGTTACGTGTGAGAGCAAGGCCTCGTTGCTCCGTTAACTCATCCAGTTCAGATTCGTTTTCGTTCGGATGCTTCGATGGGAAGCAGCAGCCGGATGCACGAGAACTGTCGACGTGGAGCCGAAGTAAGGGACGCCCGTTGACAGGTCGATGTCCTCGCCTTGAGATGCGGTGTGAGTTACAGTCAGTGCACATATTGCCTAAAGGTGCGCGTGGAAACCGTCCACGTCGGCTTCCAACGGGCGACACGTGTTGAAGCGACGGACCTGAGCGGGGAAAAGGTTCTCAGGAGAAGCTACGTCGCTAAACGTCTGCGGGCTACGGCTGAGCCTTCGTTTGAACGAAAACACGGACCGGATCCATTCTCGCCGTTTTTGTCGAGGGCAGATTGGGGTCGTGCGCCTTCGCCGTAGCGCGCCGCCGCTTCCAACGGCCGATGATGTAACGGCGATGCGTCCATGCATGATTTAAATGCTGCCAGATATTAAAAGTTAAAAAAAGCACGCTCGATATTTTTGATCCACTTTGAATTCCAGCCATCATGAAAACTTCTGGGATCATTTTCTTCAATCGGACTTTTGTTTTGACACGTCCTGTAAAATGATAAAAGTCGCAGATTCTTTGAACAACCTCTTTGTTGACTCGACATTTATTTGGTTATTTGGGGGGGGGGGGGGGGGGGAATTGTTGGCTGAACAAAGACAGGAAATCTGAAGTTATCGGTTCCGCTCTCTGGAAATGAAAAATTAGCCGTTTGGGATATTTTCTGACCGTAAAAAAAGGAAATGATTAATCGATTAAATCGGTCAAAATTGTTTTTTGCGGAAGGAAGGAAATAATTATTATAATTCATGCAAGAAGATCGTATCAAAATAAGTTTGGTCTGAAACGCAGGAAGTCCATCTCCAAGCGTTTGTCTCTCAGATGCTTGGAGAACAGAGAGGACACCCCCCCCCCCCCCCCCCATCAATGAGCAGGAGACGCAGCTTCCCATAAATCATGTCCTGAACTCAGGGACCACTTTGAAACAGCAGATTTCATTTTCTACAAGCTACACAAGGCATAACAAATAGGAGGAATACTAGGACAAAGTATATATATATACACACACACGTATATTTAAGGAGTAAAACACCGGTCGTTGTCTCACCCGTTGTGCGTGACCAGACACTGGCGTAGCCCCAGCTTCCTGAATATGTCCACCGTGATGTCCATGGGCGTGCGGTCGGTGACCGTGAAGGGGCTCAGGTCCACGATGCCCCGGAGGCGGAGGAGCGGCGGCCCGTCGGGAGGCGCCGCCGGAGCGTGCTCGGTAAAGGCCACCTGGGAAGCGGTGACGACGCCCTCCTGACGCTTTCTGGCGTTGTCTGGAAGGAGACGGGGAGACGGGGGGGGGGACGGGACATTAGGACACGTATCGACGCCCCTGGCTGGCGTCCGTCCCTCTTCCCACCTATCGAGATCAGCAGGTCTCTTTTGAACACGAAGCCCACCAGCCTCTGGGACTCCTGGGAGACGACCACGGGGAAGCCGCTGTAGTGGGTGCTCCCCACCAAGGCCTGCGGGGGGGGGGGGGGGGGGGTTGGGACAACAACAACAACAACAACACCGCGCCGTTAGTCTCCCCGGGCCTCGATCGGGGTCGGGATCATCGTGCTCCCAGTACCTCCACCTCCCCCACAGTCATGCCCTCTTGCGTGAGAACCGCCAGGGCGGGGTCGGACCTCCTGGGCCTCATCACGTCCACGGCGAGGCTGCTGTGCTCAAACTCCTCCTTGGGCTCCAGGAACGGGTATCCGTTCAGCCTGATGTGAGCCTCGTAGATTCCCTCTCTCCCGAAGGCGTCTGCCACCCATTTGCTGGTCATGGCCGCCGCCATGAGCGGGACGATGTACTCCAGCCCGCCGGTCAGCTCGAACATGATGACGACCAGCGACACGGTCATGCGGGTCACGCCTCCTGAGGCGAGACAGCACGGGGGGGGGGGACGGGGGGGGACGCCATGTCACGAATTGTCTTTAGGCGACGGATCATCGTCTCAGCTTTAAGTGAACAGCGCCGGGAGATGGGGGGGTGAAAGGTCGGAAAGGCGTCCCCGCCGCCGTTTTTAACGAAGGGAAACACCATGGGGGGGGGGGCTTATCTTTTGTGCCTCTCTTATTGGCTTGCGAGGTAGAAGTTGAAAGCTGTGTGTGTGTGTGTGTGTGTGTGTGCGCTTGAAAACATGTGCTTGTAAAGTTGAAGACGGAGAAGTAGAAGCTGAAAAGCTGCGTGTTTCGGAGAACAATAAACTCCTGCTCGCCGGCCTAATGGAGTGTTATCCATTTTAGAGGCCGTCCGCCGCTCGGTGATTACGTGCACCGAGAAGGAGCCTCGCAGATGTGCAGCTCTGCACAGCAGGAATGTAGGAATAACGTGAAACAGCTGTCGTCTCGGAGACGGAGGTTACCGAGGGGAACCGGGGATGGACGGAAAAGATTTTCCACCTGGAGATCCGCGAGTCGACTCTCAGCGCGGTTTCTGTAGCGTTCATCAACCGAAACACGACGAGTTCCAAACCGCACGCCGCCGCACGCCTCCGCACGCCTCCGCACGCCTCCGCACGCCTCCGCACGCCTCCGCACGCCTCCGCACGCCTCTCACCTAAACACGCGGCGGCGCCGACCATGGCGTAGAGTCCCGGGGTGATGCAGTCGGCCCCGGGCGAGCACCAGCCTTTGAAGATGAACCAGTCGTGGTTGTAGTAGGCCAGCTGCTCCATGCCCACGCCCAGCAGCCTGCCGGCGATGGCGCCGACCGCCATGCTGGGGATGAAGAGGCCAGAGGGGACCTGTGTGGGACGGAGAGACAGTGAAGAGGGTGGGGGACAGGGCGGACGGGGGCCGGGCGGACGGGGGCCGGGCAGACGGGGCTTTCGCGTTAACTTCAGGGATTCCGTAATAAAAGAGCTACGGCCTCGCCTGCAGAATAGCCGCCCCGCACCCCTCCCCCTTTAATAAACTCGCAGTCCTCACAAAGTGTAACTGAATCGTGCAGGGAGCCACATGGCAGTGAGTCACGCCGTCATCAGTGAGGGCGTCGTCAACGCCTCCCCCCCCCCCCCCGAAACAAGACTCCAGACAATCAGTTACACTTCATCTAAGCTCCCAAAATTGGACAGTATGAGCAATTTCAGTTGTGGGGGGGACAACGACGACGATGCCGGTTCCAGACATATGAGACGCATGAGCTCAGAGCAAAGGCTGGGGGGGGGGAGGGGGGGGGGCGACGACACCTCGTTGAGGTCGGACTGTAAAAGAGTGGCGACATGTTTGCGCCGCAGATGAAAGTTCCTTCCTCCAATCTGAGCCTTTTTTTTTTCCGGTTTTGGTTTTTCGGACCCGCGTTCCTGTCCCCGTCCCTGTCCCCGTCCCCATGCGTGCATCAGAACCAACCTTCATGCCGAACGTAACCACGGTGACCATCATCTTGAAGACCAAGGCCAGGGCCAGCTGCCACAGAGCGGTGTACAGGCCTTCTCCCGCCGGACGGTCGCCCAGACTGTTGCCTGCAGCCGTCCCCGACGCGTTGGACGGCTGAAGAGCCGGAGACGGACAGAACGAGAGGACGTCAAAGACGAGAGAAAGGACCGACGGGAGGGGGGGGGGGAGGTGGGAGGAGCCAAACCTGCTTGTAGCCGCAGAGTTGAGAAGAGTCGAGCAGAGAGCAGTCGTTGAACAGCTCGGAGATGAGCTCGGCGCCGCTCATCCTGGTGTAGCTGTTTGGGTAGGCGACCAACGCGGTCAACGCCGTCACCACCAGAACCTCGGCGACGGGGTAGCGGCCCCAGACGGGTCGATTTCCCTGTCCAGGGACAGAGGGCGATCAATAGATAGCGACCAATAGATCCAGAGGGCGCGGGATGAAAGAGCCCCGCGTCTCGGACTCACGTCTCCGGCACCAGGCGATGTTGGCTCTGATGAACAGCGCCCCCCACAGGCCTCCGAAGATCCCCAGCAGGATGAAGGGGGCCAGCTCCACCATGTGCCAGGGGGCGTGGAACTCCACGTAGAAGAGCACCAGGCGGCTGTTCCCGAACGGGTTGATGGAGCGCAGGGTGAAGGCGGCGACCAGGGCGGCGAAGAACGAGCGCCAGAGGGTCTTCAGAGGGAAGTAGTAGCTCACCTGAGGGGAGCAGAGAAACCATCGGCGGAGCACAAACGGGTTTCCACCTCATACAAGAGCGAAAGAATTAAAACAACAACTCGCCTCCTCTAGACTGAACAGGACGCCTCCGATGGGAGCGCCGAAGGCCACGGACACCCCGACCGCCGCCGCCGCCGACAACACCTGCACACGACAGAAAGATCGAAAGCCGTTGGGGTCATTTGGGAACAAATGATTAAAACAAGTGTTGTTTTAATCAGTCGACAAACAACAAAGAGACATTTCAGAGCCCACCTCTCGCCATTTGGCCTCATTCTTGCGGTACTTGGTGAACAGGTGACACAGAATATTAGCGCAGCAGCAGGCCACGTGAACCAGCGGGCCCTCCTTCCCGAGGCTGAGCCCAGAGGAGACGGCGAGAACCAGGGTGACGGTCTTAATGATCAGGGTCCACTTCCCCAGGTAGCCGCGGATGATGAAGCCGCTGAGGATGGTTTTAATCTGAGGGGAAGGGGGGGTACGGGGTCAGTTTGTGTCCGGGGGGGGCGGGATACGCCTGAGAGGGAACCAGCCAAGAGGCACGACGCGTATCAACAGTGATGTGAGAGGAACGGTTCTGCATATTTGTCTTTCAAATAAGCAGTTAATCTCCGTCTGCGGAGGCTGACCGGAGCCTGACCCCTGACCTTCGGGAGGTTCTGGATACTGGTTCCGCAAAAATTAAAAAAATACTTTTTTTTCCCCCCACTTAAAACATTTCGGTCTAAACCACTTTGGATATTTTGCTACTTTATTTGCAGCGCAAGTTTCACCTCGGGTATCCCTGAACCGCACGCGTACGGCGCGAAGGCCCTGACCAGCGTGACGGCCAGCAACGAGAAGAGCAGCGCCCAGAAGATGTACATCAGGTAGCCGACGGCGTACGAAGACGCACCCTGCGGGAACACGCGCAGAGAGAGAGAGCGAATTTAAGATCAAAACAAGAACAAATAAAGCCAATTAAGCCTTTAAAAATGCCGTGGAGTCAACTGGTGCTGTTACCGCTTATGAACACTAGATGGCACCAACCACATATAAATCCAGCACCGACTGACACTTCTGTGCTCTCGGGAGTCGGTGAGTAAAGGAGTGTGTGACTGCACATTAAAAAGCTTGCTCGATTGCCCGTGTTTCTCTTGCCTCTGCCGTCCCCGTTATGAGCTCGCCCCAGCTCTGCCACTGGGGACAGCGGTCCCTCTCCTGAAACGTCATCTCGTTGGACGACCAGCAGCAGTGCTCGTGGTTGAACCAGAAGCCGACGAGGCAGACGCCGTCCTTCATGTCCGTCAGCCAGTGGGCGGCGATGTCGATGCCGCCGGCGAGCGCGCCTGAGAAGGAGAAGGACGAACTGAAGCGCACGCGCGTGGGAACCCCGGACCCTGCGATTATGGGATGGCAATACCGGCCATGAGTCCCACGAGGAGCATGAGCAGCCACCCCGAGAAGGCGTCGCTGACGCTGTGCAGCAGCGCGACGGTCGACTGACCGCGCTTCTTGGTGATCTGGAAGAAGCGGGTTCACAGAGAGGAGTAAAACTTTATACGCTGCTGGACGATTTATTTTTAAAATCAATTAATTAACCTCGAATCTCAAAAAAAAAAGGTCCTACCTCTCGATGTCTGTCGCGGTCCTTGCTCTTCTCCCTGACCCAGTCGATGGTGTTGAAGTCTTCGTAGGTGCCCAATCCGGGCACCGCGTCCTCCAGCGGGTCCACGGGTTTAGCGGGACCGGCCCCGTTCATTCCGGACGTCCGGCCGTTGCTGTACCCCTCGTAGGCTCCTGGGAGGGGGGGGGGGGTGAGAAGCACATTAACTTCCTCAGACATTTCAGCTCACACTTGTCTGAATCCGGCCGATTTCACCACTTCAAAGCCCCCCCCCCCCCCCAGGAAAGGAAAGACGACACAACCGCACACAAACCTCACAAACCTTTATTCTCTCAGAGACACCAGAGTTTGCGGCGTTAACCCGAGCTACAGTCTCCGACAATGACCAGAAAGCGCCGCCAACCAGCTCCGGACGGAAACAGGAAGTGAGACCGGAAGTCAAGCATCTTCCGATTGGAGCCACGCGTAAAGCCGCCGACCACAAACGGGAAACGAGGCCATACGGGACCCCAAGAAGTCGCGTCAGCGCCAATAAAAATAAATGTGTCGTCATTTAAATATCAAGTAAATATTAAGTAACAAAAAAAAAAAAAAAAAACTATGAATGTGATGTGTTTCTGGTGTGTGTGAGGAAAGGAGCGTAGAAAGAGGAGCGGATGGGGAGGGATGTAGCGTGCAAACATAACATTCCCTTACTTCTATAAAAAACCATAACATGAAGAGGGGGGGGGGGGGGGGGGGGTGCCGGTGTCCAAACAAGCAGCGTTGTTGTTGCACCTGCGCTGGCCGGTTAGACTGGTTTCAAAAGGCGTGTGGAGGATGTGATTACTGTCCTCTGCACGCCGTTTAGAAATTACACGGCGCAGCTCCGTGGCCCCGGGCCGTCTACATCAGGTTTAGGGTCATGGATCGGACCCCCCCCCCCTCCCACCCTCTTCAGTTCATGGGAGACGGGCACAAAGAGGTGGGGACATTTGTCGGTGATTGATCACTATGAAAACAATTCTGTGAAAACCTATTCCTCGCTGTGGTCAGATTGTCTCCCCCCCCCCCCCCAGCTCAAAACACACAACCTGATGCAGACAGCCTTTGTAACCCCCCCCCCCCCCGCCCCAGACATGCGTGGAAAAACAAAAGTCAGACACCGCTGGACAGACGTTGAGTTTTGACATCTATTTCTCTCGTGGCTGCAGAAGAAGAGCTTGAAGCTCATGACTCGGTGGACGGCAGGTCCTAAATGCCCTTTAATTATTCAACGCAATCACGTGGGTGTCGAAGGGGACATGATTAAATTGAGGTCATTTACTGTTCGTAAGGTCTCGGCACGTAACGAGCAGAAAGGTCGCGACGCGTCGAGCGCAGGGTCGGGGTGTCGGGATACGAGAGAACATTCTCCAGAGAAAGCCGGTTTAAGAAAATACAACGACGAGTTGCAGCGGCTGCGCCTAGCATAGCGTTGCTTCAGAGACTAGCGGGACGTCCAACTCACACACACAAACACACACACAGTCCCCAGTGAACCTTCGACCGCTCACGTCTGGTCGCCATGGGAGCCGTTGCCTCCTGCGACCCTCCGTGACGCTTTGGGACCGTAGGAACGCCCTTAACGTCGGAACTGTAACTTATATTTAATGCGTTGGAAGGAAAGTGAGTGAAGAAGCACTGTGCGAATGCGACGCCGCAAAAAGAGCTTTACAGAAATGGTCCACGGAGGTTGAGAAGACGAGATGAAAGAAAGAACATGAATAGACAGGATGTCCCCCCCATTGAGGTTCAGCGGGACAGAAACAAAAATGCGGAGCAAAGTGAGACGTTGACACTCAAAGTTGTGGCGTCTCATTGGAAAATGATACACAAATGAAACGACTCGATGTTCCAAGATTACACGAGTTACACTCTGGATTACTGATCAACCTGATCAAAGCAGCGTATTCTTTGCACCAAAGCCCCGCCCTGCCCCGCCCTTCACCGCCCTTCACCGCTAACCCGTCTCCGTTCTCTCGTCCGCCTGCCCTGATTTCCCGTTTCGCACGTCAACCGTGAAGTAAACTTTGTTCTACACACGCCGTTGGACTCACTCTACCCGAAGCTGTGACTCATCGCACCCCCCCCCCCACCCCCCCCAATCAATCATTACGTGCTGTTAAGAATCCTGACTAAGAAAGTCCACATGAGCAGCGGACAGGCTGTACCGTAATTAAAACACGAGAATCGAGCCTTTAAACTGGCCGTTCTTTTTTTTTTTTTTTTTTGGCTCGACAAAAAACGCGTACAAGATGTCCGATTTCATTCCTAAACTTCCTGCACAATCTTAAAAACTGAGACCCAAGGCTTGCCAGGCTTTTTTTTTCTCATCCTATCACCTCTTTTCTGTCTGTTCTTCAAAAAGACATATCGGCCGGCAGCAGCCCAAGTTGAGCGGGGGGGGGGGGGGACAGGCAAGCGCCGCGTTTGTCTCCCTGAGATAACAGGCATCAAAGGGAACGGTGGTCCTTTCGCTGATAACCACACGACACACGCTCCGTTCCGTCTCATCCCCACAGCTCAACGGTTTCATTTCAAAAATGAGATCGTTCGCGTCTGGAACGTCCAACGCGTCCCCCCCCCGGGACGCAGGCTCGGCAACGAAGTTCAGGTGTACGCTAACGAGCATTTAAAGAACCGAGCCGTTGCCTCAAGAGGAAAGGCAAAGCAGGAAGTGGGTTCTGGTGATGACAGAAGAAGAGAAAAACGGCCGACAGCCGTAAACCGCTTTGACTTTCATTTGTGCCCTCTCCACAGATACAGCCTTCATTAGTCGTCCCGATCGCTCGTGACGCTTCGTAACGAACTGCCTCCCATTTCCTTCAATGACACATAAACACACACACACACACACACATAAACACACACACACACAGTTTATAATTAGCCTCGCAGCTCCAGTTTTGCCAGTTTTCGCGGTTTCTCCTCGGACTGGATCCCGACAGAAATGTATTATTTCTCTCGCCAGGATTTTCTTTCATAAACCACCATGTAATTTAAAAAACACACACACACGCGCGCGCGCACACACACACACACACACACACACACACACACACACACGCGGTTGTCATTTTAGAAGCGAGGTTGCAGTTCCTCACTCCGAGAAGCAGCTGACCGAGTGGAAACACGATTCAAGCCAACAGAAGCTGCGTTCATCGCCGGTGGTTTTCACCGGTGGTGGGGGGGGGGGGGGTGTTGTTGGTGATGTCACGGTGATGTCACGGCGACACCAAGCAGCCCCCCCCCCCCGGGGCCTCCTGAAAGGCAGGACTAAACGATGCGATGACATAAAGCAAAGCAGTCGTCAGTTTCACCGCGCGCCGATCGTTTCGTTTTGCTGTACAAATAGCGAATTTGTGAAACAGCGGTGACATCATCGGTAACTAGGAAGAACTACTACGCAACGGCGGAAACACGATAACGCCGTTTAACAGGCATCGTTACGTTCTGGTGTGGAATCGTCGTACAAGAATAAGGCGAGTCAAGCGCATACGCTTTTCTGTGTGTGCAAGAGAGAGAGAGCGAGAGAGAGAGAGACCATGTAGTCATTGATTATCCAGACACATGACTCCAACGCACTAGAAACACATGACTAGTTCACCAGAATTTAATGTCCGATAACATTTTCGTGCACAGAAAGCCTGCAGCCGGGCCCCACCTGAGCTGAGAGGGGGGACGTCCTCCAAGCTGGAAAAGTCCAGTGTGGCCCCCGAAATGTCCACCATATCGTCATCGTCATCATCTTCACTTGGATGATGAAGACCCTCGAAGCTCCCCGCGCTGTAGCCGGGGTTCTCCATCATTTTAAATCCTGTTCACAAAGACAAAAGAAGATTTTGTCACACACACACACACAAACACACAAACACACACACACAAAAAAAAAACAACCAGAAGCGTCAGCTTCTACAAGTCAACCTGACACCGGCATCACCTCTGCTCGTCCAGAACCGAGACATTGTCTCCAGAAGACACTGTCCTGTACTGAACCCTAACGTGAGGCTGGCCGGGACATCCACGCAGCCGGTCCCATCACCGCTTCCATCGGATACACGTCCGATTTCAAGGAAGGGGTTTTTTTTTTCCGTGATCGTTTCCGCATTTCTTTTCTTGCTATGACTCTGCGGTTGGGACGGCGAGCCGCCGTAGCGAGGAGGACGGGGCGGGGGACGAGACAAAATGAGCAGATCGTTGCCCTAGCTTGTTGCTCGTTGCTTGTTACGGAATATTAGCAGCTGCGCTAACTTTAGTAGGACGCTACCGCGGCTAGCATACTTTCTGTGCGCTGTTTTGCAAACAAAGGCAGCTGCTGACTGGAGACTTACCGAAGACAACAGACGGTCCTTCCCCAGCGAAGAAGTCTTGTGACTCTGGATTGGCCCCCCCGCCGCCGCCTCCGCCGCCGCCGCCGCGCTTATGTCAACACAGCAGCCGATGCAAACTTAAATCGCTGCAGTAGCTGCTCCATAAAAAAAGACTGCGTCATTGTCCGGCCCCATAAACGACATGTTTAAAACAAAGAAGATGTTTTAAAATATGTAATAGTATACTAATATGTCCACTACAGTCCCAAACAATAAGATAATGTCATCTAATATTATCCCGACTGTTTGTTTGGGTTTTTTTTTGGCCAATTAAAACTGAAAGGCGTCAAGCTAGCGCAACAGAAGCTACAATTAGCTCCAACTTCCTCTAAGGCTAATATAATGCTGCCTTTGAAAATCCTATCTGAATTTATCACTTTTTTTCCAATGATTTTATAGCGATATAAATAATTATTTTTATTTTCCATCGGAGTGATATTTATATCTGTAGGCAGTATGTGACGTTAAATCGTTTTTTAATTTTGTAAAAAATAAATTATGCCGATTTAATTTGAAAGGTAGAAGCACCACGCTTCCGGTTTGACTAACCTTATCGCGGTTGCCTTAACACGATTACATATTTAAAGGCAGGAAAATCAAACGAGGGAAGAGCTGTCGATGCTTCTCTAACTGGGTCAATGGAGCGGTTCGACTAGTCGGTCATCGATACCCCATTCAGAGAAACACACATTTCATGAGATCCATAATTATGCTTATATATTACATTAATGTTCCATTGCATTAATACGTGAAGCATATTTTACTTTACATTTTTGCTAAATGCATTTGATATTAATTTAGAGCATGAAGAACAGATGCGGAAATAAATTATTTGTGCTCTTCTTTTTTTTTATGTCAGCATGACCCGAATGGAAAAGAAAGAAATTAAAAACGAGTTGAACAAGGACACCTTGTGGTCATTTGTAAAAAAAAAGAAATACTCTTCAAATACATTCAGGGCCTACAAGAGAGTATTTCTACACCTTTGTATTGAGGTCTGAGGACTTTTATTACCACTCTTTTCGAATAGCATCAGTAATTGTGCTTTTTTATTCTTAGAAGGCCTTGTGATATTCTGATTTATGTCTTTATTCACTATTACCTCCCATCTTCCCTCTCTCCATTCCACCCAACATAAACATTCCTTCACCGTGCCTCCCATGGCGTTCCTCCTTTTATTGAAGGCCTGTTTCTCTTCACTGCCTCTTTTTCCTCTCTTTATAAAGTCACTCATTCAAGCACATTTTTTTAGGTCGATTTCCTCCAACATTTTACACTCATTCTTGCATTTCTTTGCACCTAAAGTCTCGATTACTCTGTTCTTCAATCTGGGTCAGACAGAAGAATGCACTCCCCTCCTTTCCCCAAAAACCCGTTCCTCTACTTTTATAACAGCTGCTTTCCCAATTTTCACAGACAGCTCTGCCTCCTCGAGGTCAAACATGCACACCTCGATCCTGATTCTATTTTCATTTTTCATTATTAGCTCCATCTTTAAAAGAGCTCTGATCTCCATTCAATGTAATTTTAATTAGAAAAACCTGCATAATTTAATTTAAAATAAAATGCAGCTGCTCCCCTTTATCCCTGGAGGACTTTATGAAATTATTCTAAATTGTGATGTATGAGAAAACGCCTCAGTCAACTTAAAACGATTACACGTTTAATTTAAGTAGCTCTGAAATTGTAGATCTATCGCAGAGTACTTATATACAACTACTGCATATGAAAATGATGGATCCGTCTTTCACGAGGCCCTCGAGTTAACAACTGCAGCAACATTTGATTTAAAAGGAGGGAAAGATGACAAACCTTGCTGCTTAATTCAGTCTCCTCAGTCTCTCGCTTCCAAGCCTTTGTTTGAGGCCCTCGATGAATCTCTGGGCCGATCAGACGACCGTTAAACACTTTAAAGAGCTAAATGTATCGCCACCCTAACAGCACATTAGTGGCACAACCACCAGCTTCCCTTTAATAACTCCCCACCAGCGATTTCCAGCTCCCTGCAGAGCTGCTAAGTTACTCCAGCCGTGTTACTCCACTCAAACACAACACAAAATGAAGAATGACACTTGCTTACTGGTCCAACATGCAACTTCCTTTCCTTTTTTTTTTTTTTTTTCAAAGAAAATGGACGTTACAGTACATGAATACACGCAATATGTAAAATAAAAAATAAAAAACAGAACAGAACAAGCACATTTGAACATAATGTGCTAAGAACTGTTTGGTATTAAAACAGCAGGAACATCTGGCAACAAATAAGAACATAGCAAAGCCATGTGTACAAGTGTCATTTTGAATAAACTTCAACCTGCAGGTTTTCTGCTTTTTATTAGACCAAGTTTACTTGATTACCAGTAACCGAGTGAAACAGATCTGTTTCTGTTTTACTGCTTAAAGCCAGCATTTCAACAGTACAAGTACACGTAGTTCTTCTTCTAAAGTCAAACAATCTCTTGTTTGAAAGGCAGAGTTTTATTTTTTGCAAGTTTTAAAAAAATGGCATTCTCTCGAACAGTCGGGTAAAAACTTAGCAACACTTCAGCAACTTAGAAATATAAGACAGGTGAGAACACAAAGCAGGCAATAGTTCCGTAATATTTGGCAGTGCAGTGTGAAATCTGGCCTTCTGTTTTTAGTGTCGTGTTTCAATGAAGTCAGTGTTTTGCAATTTGCAATCACTGTGTTGCATTTAGGAGTCAATTAACATGAAGTGAAATGCAAATGAAACTTCACAACATTTAGTCAACTGGAATGTAGTAGAGGTTACCTCACAGGTCGTTTGCTATGCTAGCTACAGCAGCTAGCTTGCCTATGTGTGACCGTTTATATTTCTTTTCGCAGGTGCCGTTAGGAGGTAGTCATATTTCAATCCATTTGGGGAAAAGCAAGGCTTGCTTTTTCTCCATATTTTCAATTATCATGCTAAGCTAAGTTGCTACGGACTCTAGTCTTATACTTAAAGTACGGATACGAAAGTGGCGTCGACGGTTAAAGGTTCTGACAAAAACAGTCTTTTAAACTAGTGCCAAGTTAAGTGTTAACTGCATAAATTGAATCTCCACTGGAATCAGCAGCGACAGCATTGAGAACAAAAAGAAGCTAACAGCAAACAAAGTTCGGCAACACAACGCAGTCAGAATTATACACAAAAGGTCGACTACTTCTTCATCTTTTACACCCATTTTTTACAACCAATTCCAGTCATTTTATAAATCAAAAGCACTATATACACATCGTATACATTATACACACGAGCGTCTTCTTTACATAACACTTAATTTGTGACAGTTTAACGTGCCGGTGGAGTCTCAAACCCCACGCACTGGAACATGTTACAGCCAGACACTTACAGTAACGGGAATACAAAGTGATACGATGAAGTTAAGGAAGATAATACAGAACATTTGCAGCTGAATGCAGCCGGCGACAACGATGAAATGAAGCTATATGCATAGATAAATTCCCCAACGGCAGCTAAAACAAGGCGCCAAATCCTGACTTGACTGAACTTTAGTGTTGCTAATGGAAACGTTTTCTCAAGATGAAGCACCGCCCCCCAAAAAAAACTCCTTTGATTCTCTGAAGTAGGAGATTTAAATACAAAAGGAAAAAACACACACACAAAAAGCAGCTTCTCAATGCCACATTCATTAAGGCGAAACGTCTTTGGCAACTTAGTGTGATGCTGGTTAGAATAGTTTTACAGTACGTGTTTCAGGCACATGATACGAAGCACACGGTATCATATCCTTACTTCCTCCAGAGAGACTAAAATGTGGTTAAAAGGTTTTAAGTTACATTTGTGTGTTTCTTTTTATTATTAATATTCCCTTTGAAAAGTGGCGTGACAATCTCAACCTGAAACTTTCCACCAGTTTATCCTTAACCAGGGTGGAAACCTGCAGTAAAGAAAACCTTTTCCTTTGTCAGCAATGCCCAAATCACCTTATTTTCTTGTCTCTCCATCAACAAGCTCTGTTGCTCTTTAATGGCGCTTTTGGGAATAAGGAATCTTTCTGAGAGTTAGTTTTCTTTTTTTTTTTTATCTTGGTCTCTTTTTCTGGACTGAAACAGCTAAAAATATCGGAAATAGCTCTGATAATACTCATAGGAACTGTTTGACATTAGTTATCTTAGCTTAAACTTAAACTTAATCCTAACAACTTAAACTGGGCTCGGGTGAGTTCTGTCATGAAACTGATTCTGACTTCAAGCCACTTCTTTCTTCCTCTCTTTCAGGTGTCTTTTTTCAGTAATGCCCGTATCCCATCGACATTCCCATACCAATTCCCAGCCCCAGCCCCAGGCTTTCCCTCAGCCCCCGCAGCTGCTCTTCTCCCAGGCGGATCTTGTCCTCCAGCTGCCTCTGCTCCACCAGCAGGGCAGCTTTCATCTTCACAAAGTGACTGAGGCAGGAAAGCGGCATTCGTTATACAATTTATCGTTATTAGCGATGAGCTAAATAGCTTCAGCTTTAAACACTAGCGTACCTGTAGTCTCTGTGCTGCTCCGGGGACAGGCATCGGGCCAGCACCCGGCTGACGGCCTGCTCTCTGCGGTCAACGTGGTCCTTCAGGTCCTGAGCTTCAGACAGCTGCCTCATCAGCTGACATTTCTTCTCCACAAGGGGGAGCTAGAGGACAGAGAGAGAGGGGCGAATGGAGAGACAACAATCCGCCTTGAGGACATTTGAAGCTTTTCTTTGCTAGACGTCTGAACAGTCTTCCCTGTGAGTTACCCTTTCACTATAACAGCAGCCTTTAAAGTGTTAAAACTTAAACAAAGCTACCCCCCCCCCGCCCCGCCCCCCCTTTCCTCCCCTCACCCTCTCGTGATGCTCCGCCTCAGGGTCCAGCGTGTCCAGCGTGGTCTCCACTCTCAGCAGCCTCCCGGACAGCGACAGCAACAGGCTGACCACCTTGTCCAGGTCGCCGATGAACATGCGGAACTTGTCGACCTCGTTGGGCTTGCACACGCCCACCACCATGCTTTCCACCTGAGGACACGGACGGACGGGAATTCAATGGACACGTAGCGAAAAAAAAAAAAAAGTAGAAAGCAGTTTGGAGGATGTGAAGACGAGTTATTCTAAGAGAGTGAATTCACAACGTCATTTTGGGCCTTGTGAGGAGCTTCTTTTTTTTTTTAGTTCCTGCACGAATCAGCTGCTTGAATTTGAGCAAAATCGTTGAAACATGATCAAATCATGAAAAAAAATTCACATCGATGGCGCAAAAGTAGGCGCCGAGCGTGCGTTCGGCTCCCTTGGCCGAGGCATGCGGATGCTGCCCACCTCCTCTCCCAGCTGTGCGTTGGCTCTGATGTCCTCCTGCAGCCCCCTCTGCGCTTCTCGCAACACCCCCAGCTTCTTTCGGAGGCTCTCCATCAGCTGCTTCTGTACGACAGCGGCAGAGAACACGATGAAAATAACGGGCGAGCCCGCGTCTGTCGGTTTCCGACCGTCGTCCCGTTAGCATCGGATCGAGACTAGCGGCTACGTCCGTCACCTTGTAGGTCAGCTCGTCGTCGTCGTCCCTCCGTCTGCCGTCGGTGAAGTCCTTCATCTGGGACAGGAGCTGAGCTTTGGCGGCCGACGTGCTGTAATAGGACGAGCAGCTGGAGCTCGCCCCGGAGCGCCTGAGGAGGGGAGAGAGTTTGACTTTATCTAGGCCGGCAGAGGCAAGGCAGTAAAAACAGACACGCGGTCATAAAGTACAGGGATTAGGAGAGTGCATAAATAATCTATCTATGCGGTCAGTTTTCCAGGATAAGTGAGATTAAAAAACAAATGTCAAAATGGAGCAAATGGAAAACATCTCAGCTCAGAACGGGTAAATCGAGCGGATGAAACGTGTAGCGGCTAAAAGACGATGACACTAAACGCATAAAGGAACATGAAATCATTCAAATGGGATCAAAGGAAAGGAAGGGATGAAATATTTACATATTTACTTAAAGAAAGCACGATAATGATAGTTAAACTATCACATTTAATGATCAAAGTATCCTTTTCGACACTTTTCCACGCGATCGGTCGTTCTTGCCTTTCTAAAAAACAAAACAACCCCCCCCCCCCCCCCCCCTCGGTAACGAGACGTAATGCGCCTCAGGAGAAGAAAGTCGTGGCGCCTCTGGGAAGTGTTGTGGGAAAGAGGGATTAAGCTTAGTGACAAGAACAGTCAAGTGTTGTACGAATCAAATGATCTGTGTAATTAATGCCCCCCCCCCCCCCCCCCCCCCCGGTTACCTATCCAAGCTGTCAGTGCTGTGCTCTGTGGTCTGGTAGGGCCCTCTCCAGCTTTCCATGCCCTCCTCTCCCTCGCTGCTCTGGGGGAAGAGCTCCTCCAGGCTCAGCCTCTCCCCCCGGCTCCTCCCCTTCGTCTCCAGCTCCTCCTCCAGAGAGTCGGCCTCCATCCTCCTCCTCCTCCGCCTCCTGCTGCCGCCGCCGCTGCTGCTGCTTGACGGCGAGTCCTCGGACCCCGTCAAGGTGTCCATGTCAGTTTCCAGGACCGTAACTGGCAGCGCGAAGCAAGGCACCTCGCTGGTGATTGGCTCGTCCGCCGCCGGAAGCCTCTCGTCCTCCCGGAAGTCATCGATGTCCGTTTCCATGGGGATGTCCAGGTCCGCGTCCAGGCTGTGGGCGGGACTCGGGCTGAGGGTCGTTTCTGATTCTGAGATCTTCTGGCGATCGATGCTCTGAAAGCCTCGGCTCAAACGGAGCCGCTGCTGCTGATGGCCGATGGCGAGGTAGGAGTCGGGAGGGAACGCCGTGCCAACGCCTCCGTTTTCCGTGACAGGCGAATTGCTATGAACTCTGGGAGGCGGCGCCCTCCCCCACTCGGCTCCGGGTCCCGCGTGTTTGAAGTTCATCTCGGGCAGACTGCAGTAAAAGGTTGTCGAAACAATAACGATTAAATTACTGATAAAGTAGATATTCATATGCAAAAATATATATATATATATATATACTGCAAAAAATAAACACAAATGGATACTGGTACCTGCTCACACTGCCGTCTGTCGGTTGGGGCAGAGAAGACGGAGCGTCCCTCTCCCGCGGCCCCCCATAGAGGTCCCCGTCTCGCTGGGGCGGAGCCACGGGTCTGAAAGCCCTCCTGGAGAACATGGGACTGGGTGGAGCCACAGTAAAAGGCGCTTCCTGAAGCCACGTCTGATTCTGATTGGACGGAGCGCGGGAGGAAGGCTGCGCCTGCGTCTGCGCTCGATGCTGATTGGACGAGGGCGGCCCGCGGGCGCGAGCCTGGCAGCTGCAGCGTGGGCAGCCCGCAGACGCTTCGTGCCTCTCCGGGGGGAGGCTGTAGGACCTCTGTCTGGATGTTTCCACTGGAGGGCCGTGTGAGGCGGCGTGATCCGAGGGGTGCCCCCCCCCTGTGTCCTCGAGGGAAGGAGGGACTGATTGAGGAGCAGCAGACGAAGAAGAAGAAGAAGAAGAAAACAGGGCGTGATGAGAGGCCCGCCTGCGGTGGAACTGCTCCCATTTGGGCGGCGGCGGTCTTGGAGGAGGCGGAGTCTTCTTCCTGTTTAGCCGGGCAGCGGCACCGCTGCCTCCTTCTTCGACCTCAACCAGGGTCTGGCTGCTCGCCACGCTTACCGACGGCGACCAGCGGTGGCAGCTTTCAAAACGGAGGTCGTTTTCGGACATGGCTCGCCCTCTGAGCGAGAGAGAAGCCGGCGGGGGCGCCGATACGTAGCCGTCGTGGTCACCGCCGAGATGCCCGGCGCCCCGTTGACTCCCGTGGGAGCGCTGGCGATACGGATTATCGGTCTCCGGGGGTTTGGACTCCCGCCTCCAGCGTTGGCGGTCGCTGTCACGGGTAGATCGATGAAAAGAAAAACAAATATTTCTTTGTGAACAAATAGAGAATAAAAACAACACTTTCAGAAAAGTCTCCAGAGACCCCCCCCCGCCCCCCTCCGCAAAAGAGCCAGGCAGGGAGGGAGCCAGTGCGCGTGTGGCAGAATGAAACACCGGGATGTTCGTTACGCCTCACCTCTCAGTCGGGCTGCACTTCCTGTTCAGCTCGTTCACTTCCTGTCGCCGGGTGGCACACGTCTGCGGAGGAGAACCGTTGAAAAGCATGACTGTTAATTCACGAGTATTCTTTGACCCCCCGACACCGACACAGGTCTGCACAACCCACTGTGGAAGTGGAATGCTGAGATACAGCAGCCAGTAGAAAAACACACAGAGGAGAGAGGCTGCCTAAAATCAGCGGGGGGGGGGGGTCGTTTTAACATATTTGGCCGCCGCTGATGATGTGAGCGTAAACTCGACGCCACAGCGCGGCCCCACGTTTGAATCTTCCTTTCAAACTGAACTCTTACCTCCTCCGTGGCCGTGCAGCTCCTGGCTGCGTATCCGTGGCGATGGCTCTCTCCGGGACGGGACGGGGTGCCGACTGGGTGAAAGGCTGACGGAGAGACTTGATTCCGGGCGTGTCCGTGGGGGGACACCTGCAGCCGAGGCCGGGAGCCACGGACGTTGTCCTCGCGTGGGACGTCTTGGTTTCCATCACGACCGCTATAAAGGTTCTGGTGGGCCGTGAGACGAGCGTCTTCTTCCCTTAGCGTCCCTCTTTCCCTCTCTCTCTCCCACTCCCTCGCCCTCTCAGTCTGAAGCCCCCTCATCCTCGCCCGCTCAGCTTCCCGTCTTCCCTCGTCCCGCTGCCTCTCCCCCTCTCTCAGTCGCGCTTCCCTTTCTTTCTCCTCCCTTGCTTGTTCTCTCTCCTTCTCTTCGAGTCTCTCCCTGCCGGCGTCTCCATCCTGGTAGGAGTATCTTCTTTGTGCCGAGTGCTGGCCGAGCTCCGGATGGGGGGGTTTCTTTAGCCTGCAACTTGACGATGCGCCTTTGCTGGTTTCTTCGAAAAACTTCTTTCTGTCCGCGAACGGAAGGATGTCCGACTCCTCGGCGCGAGCGTCTGAGGCAGCGGACGAGGAGGTGAAGGTGCAAACCCCATGCTGCGACCCGCCGACTCCCGACACCCTCTCGCCCAGGACTCGGCATCCTCGGTCTGGTGGGGGCTCTGGCTGAAGTTTGTGTTCGGGGGTCCAACGCCAGCGCCGAGCTTTGCCTGCTGGAGCCGGTTCCTCCACAACTCGGATGCCAACGCCGAAACTGGGAACCCCCGGGTCCAGAATGTGGACCGACCCGGGCGCGTTGTGGGTTTTCGACTGAGGCAGAGTCTGCGAGGCATCGTGGCTATTTGACTTCTCACGCGGGGGTGCGGTGTCGGTATCTTGGAGGTTAACCGTTGGAGCAAATGGAACTTTGGCACCCCCCTCTTGGGCCGGGTAGTTTCGTTCTGGACCGTCCTCGTTGGGGTCCGGGCCGTCCTCCTCCTGGACAGTTTCCCCACTATAAAGCAGCCCACCGGGGCCGCGGCTTCTCTGGAGCTGAGCCATTTTCCTCTGGATCTCATTCCGCAGGTTGGTGGCAAACCGGTCGCTACGGCGACGGTTCCGGCGGTGGTTTCTGGCGTTGGACTTCTTTGCGTCGTTCTCGCTTCCTGCATCGTTACCTCCGCTTCTGTCCCTGCTCGCTCCTCTCTGCTCCTCCAGCAAGGAGTCCACGCTGGCGGCGGCGCCGAGAGGCTCGAAATGTCTCTCGTGGATCCGATTGGCGTTCAACGATCCGGCGGGGTCATCCGGTACGCTCACAGAGCGACCCCAAGGGTGACGTCGCACTTCCTGCCTATCGCGTAATCCGCCGTCGTCGCCACTCCCTTCCAAGTACGCAGATCCCGGGGTGGAGCAGCGGCTGCTTTCGTCTTTGTTAGAGTCGCCGTGGAGACGGTCGGGAGACGTTTCCCGGTCGCCCCTCGCGAGCTGAATCGGCGAAGTGGACCAGCGGCCGCTACGCGTGGACGAGGCGCCGTCAGGAGGGTCCGACTGGCCGTGAGACGCTGACGAAGAGCTGCCGTTGTGCAGCTGCAACGGCTGAAGCTGGGTAGCGAGGAGCTTCTCGGGGGCGCCGTGTCGGAGTTTGGTCGGGGGGTGCTCCGGAACCTCCGTGGGGAATTGTGCCGGTAAGGATCCAGGAATAGAGGAAGTGACGGGGGCGACGGAGGCCGTCACTGGGCCAGCGAGGCAATCCGAGGCGGGTTCTGAACTTTTAACACGCGGGTCACATTTGACGATCCCAGTTCTGCCGGCGTCTTCCGGTGCGGGAAAGCCGTTGTGGATTCCCGACCCAACAGTCGCAGCGGGCTGGTTTTCCCCACAGCAGCAAGAAACACGAGAAATCTGAATTGGAGCAGAAGCGCAGCGCTTGTTGGCGACCTCGGGATGGTTCCGGGTCACCCTGAAACTGTCCTTCCTGGTTGGGGGCTGAGGCGGGTTCATCTTTCTCTCGGCGGCGACTCCTCCGTTCGTCAAACTCTCAAAGTCGCCCCCTCGCCGTTCCTCCTCATAGCAGCAGGAGGAAGGTCTCTCTTTTACCTCGATCGGCTTTGACCTCGGCCTCGTCAGCGACCTGGACTTTTGCGTAATGAGCCGAGCGTCATCGAGCGCTTCGCCAGGCGAGCCCCCCAGGGTCGAGGCATCGCCGCCGGGGCGGCCGCCGCAAGTCGGCCCCAGGCTCTGGAGGAGGTTATCCATGGAGCAGGCCTCCCCGGGCCTCAGTGGCACAGTGGCGTAGTCGGATGTGTTGGAGCTGGTGGAGAAGGAGCTGTAGGCGGAGTCCCTCTTGTTGTTGAAGAGGGCGGGGTCCACGGGCGACGCGCGGGAGTCGGAGTAGAGCTGCGTGGTGGGCGTCGGCGCATCCAAGCTCTCCATGGAGCCCACAGAGCTGCTTCGGTCAGTGGAGGAATAAGGTCGGGTCAGGTGACCCCACTGCAAGGACAGGTCGCTAGAAAGAGACGGGGAGAAATCGAGATTCATGTTGTCTCATCTCAGATTGAATCGGACCCGAGACCTCTGTTGTGCATTGCTTTCTTCTTCTTCTTCTTCCTGTTTACTTCCAATTACATCGACTAAAAAGGCCCAGAAAAAAGGCAGCTAAATTAAACAAAAAGAAGAAAGGAGAAAGTATTTCCAAAAAAAAGAGTAAAGTGAGGATTGCCTTTAAGGAAGTTCTTATGCATTGTCTAATTTTCCTGAGGAATTGATTTTCTTAAAGAAAACAATGGGTGCCGGGAAAAGCCGTACTGAAATGGTCCTTAAAGAAATTATAAAGGATTCCAAGCAAAAGAAAAATAAGATGCGCGTGTGTGTGTGTGGGGGGGGGGGGGGGGGGGGGGGGCATTATCTGCGTGAGAAAATCCTCTTTGGAGGAAGCGAGCAATGAATGAGAAACGAGCGCTAACTGTCTAGATTTGGCCGAGGTGACAGAGACAGGAAATGAGACGGGAGCTGGACAGGAAGTGACAGTCACTCCCTGTCCAATCGTGTGGAACGAGGTTGGACACAGATAAACCCAGAACATTCATAAATACTGTGCAGGATGGGGGGGGGGGGGGTGCGGGGATTCCACGCAGTCATGATTAACTGACAGGGCATCAAATGATACCGACACATATCTCATCAGCCATTTAGATATTGCGTCTAAACGAATTCTATTACTTCACATCTCGTTTTAGCGCTTGTATATATAAATGCAGACACGACGGGCCCCTCCCCTTCAAAGCCAGCTTATTGAACGTCTTCCTCTCTTTGTCCGCATGTTCTGGAAACACATGCCGTTGCTCAGAGCAGTGTCGGAAGCCGCCTCCTCCTCGTCGGATGGTATTCTTGTGTGTGTGTTTCTGTATGCTGTGGGAATATGCACACAGACTGCTGTCGAAATCACGTGGCTCTCTTGGATCTAATGGCGGCACACCATATCAGCGATTCTTATCAAAAGCAGAACAGCTGTGACGTCGCTCGAAGCGGACAAAGCGAGCTACTTTTTTTGGGGGGTTGTGAGTCAATATCCAGACTGAGGTAACTTCCTCTTCTCCTTGAAAGGATTAAAGCGTAGCTTCATGAGATCACACGCCGGTACAAAGGCTGCTGCGCCTTTCCATTCAACGCAAATGCAAAATTCTCTCACGATTGTTTCAGTGGGGGAGGGGGGGGAATATAAAAAATAAAATAAAATCCTTAGACGTCAGTCAGTAATCAACCGAGATATTGAGAAACACATCTTTTGAGATATGTTGCTAGCAGGGCAGACAGACAAACAAACTGCCTCGACTGAGGTAAATATGACCTCCTTTTCTGGGTGCTGGAATTAATGTGAGCAAAAATCACTAAAAACAATTGAATTATAGGATGAAGCACATTTTTAACTCATTAAATGCCGTCATTTAAGGTCGGAAATTGAATTCGGCCTCTCTTAAACGATGAAAGACGAGACGTGAATCTTTCATTTGGTAGATTTGGCGTTTACGTAGCCACGGTGTATAATATTCTGCGGGTCCTGAAAAAAATAGGGCAAAATGAGAAGAAAACTGCCGGCACTGAATGAGTTAATTTGTCATTTATCTATTTTTAGACCGTTTTTTTCTCCCCCTCAAGACAGGAGACAATCTTCCAAAATCACGTTCATCGCTGGCGAAACGGGGCGTGGCGAATCCACTTACCTGTTGTCAGCTGTGTGCCAGGGTAGCGTGTAAGACCCGGGGTGGAGCTGCATGGCAGAGAGGGGGGGAGGAGGTGGGAGAGGAGGGGAGTCAGCGGGGGGCAGGCAGGGCGGAGGGGGAGGAGACGGAGGGGGAGGGAGGGGGAGCTCCGATAGCTTCGCCAGGTGCCAAGAGTGAGGCCTGATGAGAGGAACGCTGCGCCTGGAGGATGACAGGGAGGAAGTCAGGTGAGGATGAGGAGCAGCAGCAGCAGCAGCAAAACTATCACACGTCTTCACGTGATGGACTTTTGGTTTGAAACTGCTCGGGACAATCCTAATTTAGTCCTCCATCCTAGGCTGACACCTCCCAGCAGAGATGTAACTTTCTACAAAGCCCCCCCCCCCCCCATCTGACGCATACAGCGAGTTCTCAGTCTGATCTCAAAGGCCCATTTCTTCATATTATCGTTTATGATAAAGCAGAAGCGGAAAGTCTTTCCAAAATAAACACTCTTATTTCCTGGTTGCAGCTCCTTTGCAGGGATTTCTATCTGAGCCCACTGATTGTTCGACTCTGCTGACAATGTCCTTAAATTATCCCCTGAGAAAGTTGATGTAGCGCGCTTGTGTGTGTGTGTGTGTGTGTGTGTGTGTGTGCATGAACAATCTACACGTAATGCAGCTGAGACAGGAAATATTCTTTTAAACCGCACAAGCGACGGCTGTCCTTCCAAAAATATCAGAGCGGTGCTTGAGGGAGGTCAGAAATCACGTATCCCATAATATGTCGGGATTCACAGAGAGAACAACTTCTGGTTTTATAATCTGGGAGATCAGCTTGTCTAAGAATCAGCATTTTGTTTGGGGGGGGGGGGGGGGGGGGGGGATTGTTTAAAGACGCACAAGTTAAAAACCTTCAATAAATATGAGCTGAAATGCATAATGCTGTTTAATATCATGTTTAATATATAATATATATAAAACACAAGTACAATATTGTTACTAAATGAACAGAAGAAAAACCGAAAGCATCGGAGAAACGTCTTTTTTTTTTTTGTCATTAAATGATTGCCAGTTCAGCACAGGATTCCACGAACGATTATTGCTTCATGTATTGATTATTCTCCAAATCAATCAATTGTTAGCTAAAAAAATAAATAAAAAATCCCAGGAGCCTAAAAGTGGCATCTTAAATTCCTTCTTTTGTCCAACCAACATTTCGGAATCCAGACTCTTCCTGCGCCACGGCCAACCAGAAAAGCCGGTCCATGAACTGTGTTGCAAGGAATGAAAAAACATTTTCTTGGGGAATAAAAGTGTCCATAACATGTTTGCTAATCCTTTCAGCGGCTTTTGATGGAGGCCACATAAAAATCGGCGTGATTTAGAACGCACCCATTTCCTGTTTCGGACACGAGAACCCAGTTGGCGTCGGGTTTTTTCCAGACATGTCAAACTGACACGCTTTTAAAACGCCTTCTCAAGGCATTGCAGAGGACTTTCAACCAATGCGTCTAAAAAGAAGAACTGGGGGACAAGACCCGATGACATAGTCTCTGTGCTGCAGCTCTGAATGAGCCCCTATGACAGGAAGTGCCGGAATGCCCCCCCCCCCCCCCCCTTTAACGGTGACAAACAGCTGACTGATGCCGCCAAAAGGTCAAGAGACAGACTCAACACAGTACGGGCCGAATCGCAAGCCAATAGGCTCGACCCATTCTCATCGACGGGGGGGGCGGGGACGGGCGACGTTTGCCTTCCGACAGGATCGGCAGGACTTGGAACGATTCAAAGATCGCTGAGAAGGTGGCAAAATAGGTTTTGCGTATCGTGGGCTCAACTACCCCCCCCCTCCCTGTGAACTTGGGAAACATGGCAGCTGTTGACGACGCGTGATAAAGACAAGGTCGAGCTACATTTCAAGCCCAAAATCAAGGGCATTACGGCGGGACGCTAGTTCGGGTCCCTGAATGCCAGGAACCAAAAGTGAGCTTTGTCATTAACTATGGAGATCAATCAAGAAGTGCTTCAAGGGGGGGGGGGGGGGTCTGATTTTAAAGCAATCAGAAAGAAGACCGGAGCAAACGATTGGTAAAGAGGCCAGAGTTTCAAAACCAACCTGAAGCATCCACTGTCAAAGTGATCCCAGTTCAAGTCCGAGCAGCGAAAGGAGCCCGTCTGATTGGCTGTCCGACCTGAAGCCCGCCCAGGTCTGGTCCAGAGGTACAAGTTGCGTCTGGAACATCTGAGACTTGGTATAAAGTGTTCAGAGGCAGATCCAAAGTCCATCCGAAGGAGTCAAATAGCTGGCGAGGCTCCGGCCAAGAGGGAACGGCCAACCGACGGTCCTCGCACGCCCTCCTCTCCCTCTCTTCCTCCCTCTAGAAGCCAAAACATGGCTATTTCTTCCTCCTGCTCTACAGCTCTCTCTCTCTCTCTCTCTGTCTTTCCCTCCCTCCCTCTCTCTTCTCCGGCAGGATGTGCGAGTCAGCGAGAGAGGAAGTATTGTGGAGAGCAGATAAAGTGGTGGACGGCTGCTAAAATAATACCCAGAGTTGCTCAGTGTTATTGTTTGACGTGGGGAAAAGAGGAACTTCCTCTTTCTGTGTGCGTTAGCGCATAAAAAAAGACTGACGGAATAAGGACTTGGGGGGGGGGGGGGGGTTCCAGATTGGCAGGGATGAGAAAAACAAAATGCGGTGAAAGACAGAGATTGGTAGGTCTAGAGGAGGAACACGATGTAGAGAAATTGAACTTACAATGAAATGTGCTGGTGGAAACGAAGGCAGCCGAGTAATCTGATTACTTATGTCTCCTGCAGCCCCGCAGCCCCCCATGAAAGTGTGTGTCAGTGTGTGAAATACATACTATGCACGTGAGCAGATTCCTTACATTCCCTTTAAAAGGGCGAGGGGTTAACAACGCAAGAAAGCCCCGAACAATCGCACCTCCGCCCGTCCGTCCGCCCGTCCGTCTCTTTGCGTTTGGCTGCAATCAGGCCTTATTTGTTAGCTTTATGGGGTCTGAGTCATGTGCTGTGTGTGTGTGTGTGTGTGTGTGTGTGTGTGTCTGCAATCAGACTCCTGTTTAGTTTGCCTTATCTTCATCGTCCTTGATTATGAACTTCTGAACGTCGTCTTTGTCGACATTAACTGCACCGAAACGCAGCCACGTTCAGGGCAGACAGGAAGGGGGCGCCGCTCGCCTTAGCGTCCGTAGCGCAACACGCCGTTTGTTACCGTTCCGTCGTGTCGTATCAATTTTTTACCGCATCGTATTTCGTTAAGAGAGAACGTCAATGTGAGTTTAATAAACTACAAATGTCTAAATGTTCTGCAAACGGTAAAAACAACCCCCCCCCCCCTCACTGCTGATGAACAGTAGCTGAAAACCAGAAACTTAATTCACCGCTCCGGGGGGGCAGATTTTATTTTTTTCGGATCCAAATGGCAGTAACAGTCGAATTTGAGGCGTTTAAGGGACCTGAAAATATATCCAAAGTTAAAGACTTGCATGTGAATCCAAAGGATTGAATTTAGCTGACGTTTTCAGATCCGAAAGGACTCGAGGAGCCACTGAAAGCAAAGCTGACATTCAAGTGCGGAAAGAAATGAAGATTAAAATGAAATGGAAATGAAATTCAGGCAAATGTAAAATGTCATCCTCCTTATTTCTCTCCACACAGACAGGGATGGCGTCTAATTAGATTGATACTAAAAAAAATACTGATCAGTGTTTGAGTGGGATTAAATGTTCTAAATAAAGAGACGGTGTGAATGAGTTTCTGCCTCAAACCGAGAACGGCCCTGAAAGCATCACAATTAAAACTCAATTATAATAATAACAAGGCCCGCTCATGCTGGGATTTTAAAATCTGTCGCTTTAATGCAGATGCGCTTCCAGGTGTGGGACGGTTTAATTCCACCTCCGACTTTTAAACACTTTTTCTGGTAGTTGATGGAACAAACATGAAACTTGCAAGAACTCACATTTCAGAAACATCTTTGTAACGCGGCTGTGTCCAGGGTTGGTCTCTTGGAATTTTTTGCCTGTGTGTGTGTGAGTGTGTGTGAGTGTGTGTGTGTGTGTGAGAGACAGTGTCATGTATCACGGAGTCCTGGTTTAATGGGCCAGTTAATAAAAACCAGGTTAGAGGAGACAGAAATACTGCAGACCACACGTGTAGAGGACAAACAATCCGCTGAATGCAGGTCATCTGATTAATAACTAATAATAAAAACAACAAACAACAACAAATGAAATCGAGAGTCTCAATTTTTTTACCGACTAAACATTTTACAACCTCATAAACTCCCGTCACCGTTACCACGGCTACCGACGGACCCGTCGCCTTTCACGCTTTTTGGCTTAACGTGTTTCTACCCACTAACTGCGACCCGCACAAAATACTTTCATCGTTTTTAGAGCGCTTAACCATCACAGCCAAAGCTAAAGTTAAAGCCCTGGTTAGACCAAGGATGGCTGCATGTGTCGTGTGTGTGTGTGTGTGTGTGTTTGCGAGGAAGAGGTCTGGAGGAATGCTGGGAATGTCTATTGTCCGGTTTGGGAATGAGTGATGGGGGGGGGGGGGGGGGGGCAGACTATTGTGTTTCAGGGTTCTTGGCACCGTGGCCCTCCGTCTTGCCCGAGTCTCCAGGGACCCAGCGGTATAGAAGTGTAAACAACGGGATGAGTGTGTGTGCGTGTGTGTGTGTGTGTGTGTGTGTAGACTATGTGCTGCATGCTGATTGTCTGGGCCCATAGATCTTGCCTCCACACAAAAAACAAACACGTTGGCACGTGGACAGAACATGTCAGACGGAGGACGAGCTCTTCCCCGCAGACACGCAAAACAAGCGCTACAAATAAAAAAATAAAAAAAATGTTTTTTTAACCGCTTGTGTGGAGTTTGTCGTTTGGTGCAAACACGAGCTTGTTTCAGCCCGTCTTGTACTTGTCGTTTTATTTCCTCTAAGAAGAAAGAAAAAATATGCATCACTTTCCTCTCCCATCAGCAGCCGTAAAAAAAAAAAAAACATACGTTTTTCTGCTTCCCATTAAAGTCACTTCTTTTCACACAAAGCGTGAACCACAAAGTGCACTTAGTCAAAGGTGGACAGGAAGTGTGTGTGTGTGTGTGTGTGTGTGTGTGTGTGAGGACGTTGGACAGAACAGGAAATAGATCTTCCTTCTACAGCCAAACCGCCTGGCTGAGAGAGAACCGTCACAGGATCAAAGGAAAGGTCGGCGAAAACAGGAAGTACTATAGAAGAAACATTTTCCGGGTCAAGCCAACCAAACATCCTCCACATTCTTTCTTTCCCTCCCTCCCCCCCCCCCCCCCCGCCCCCAAAAAAAGAAATATGGAGAGACCAAAAGGACCTGTTGATGTTGAAATGTCAGATTAGCATCTCCAATCCTTTAAAACTGAGAAAGCCTCAACCTCCATGTTTGTACGCAGTTTCAACTACCAAGAAAGTACACAGGAAAACGGAATGAGCATTATGCGATTAATAAAAATAGCTGGATTCCATCACACAAGGTGTAATGGAGTCGTTTTAGGCTTTAAGGCGCCTTCTCTGTTCCGTGTTTACAAAAACATACATTTCACCCTGAAGTTCCAGAAAGGCTTTGCGGGTGAGGAGATAATGTCTGACTCTTTTCCCTTTCAAGCCGATGGTTCTTTTTACAAGAAAAAAAAAACTAATGTGACGATAACGAAAGCGTTTATTTAGAAGAAAATAAAACTCCTAGCTGACAAGTGTGGCTCCATTTTTACCATCACTTGGTTTATTTAAGTGTCTGTAAAGCATCACTCCCCAAAGTAAAGCTAAATCACCGGCTCCTCCTTCTGACCACGCCAGTAAATTCCTTTGGTTTTCCCACATTTAGCCTGAAAGCCCCCCCCCCCCTCGTTCTTCTTTCAGCATCAAGTCGAGATTCAATACATTTTCGTTTATACAATAAACAATGAGGGAAATGAAGGGAAAAAGCTGAAACAATTACCGCCAACTTAAAAAAAAAAAAAGCTACGCCAGCGTGTCAAAATGCTAAGAATGAATTTGACATCCTTCGAGAAGTGAAGAAACGTTACAGCGGATTGCTTTTCGTTTCTGGTGTTACACAACTCCTCCATATCAATGCCGTTCAAATCTGTAACCCACGATAGCCCCTTCATAAACCCCATTTCAAAACATTAAAGTTGCACAAATGGACCATTTTCTCGATCCTCTGCTTTAACATCAGGATTTAAATCTGCTACCTACTCCCTGGGTAGAAAGGCCCATTCAGGGTCCTGATGTTTCCACGACAAGCGCAGTGGCCAGAAGAAATGTATGCAGCTACCTTCGCCGTCTCAGTTTACCTTAAGTGAGTTTTAATTGGAGCTTAGAATAACAGAAAAAGCCTGGAGGCAAAAGTTCTCACATTTATGAGAATACATGTTGACAAGCGGAAGAGGGAAAACCCAATCTGGCTCGAAGCCATGTTGGAAGACGGGGCTGAAGACAGAGAGGACCGATGAAAAGGTCACTCAC
Organism: Brachionichthys hirsutus; assembly: GCF_040956055.1. Taxonomy (NCBI): domain Eukaryota; kingdom Metazoa; phylum Chordata; class Actinopteri; order Lophiiformes; family Brachionichthyidae; genus Brachionichthys; species Brachionichthys hirsutus. Next base: position 3,571,616 of record NC_090919.1, read on the forward strand.
AGCAAAAAGATATTTTAGCTTTAGCCGATCAAGTTTTAGCGTGTCCCAAAATAGTTTTCAGAAACTCTTAACACACAGCCACCAAAATATAAACAGTAAGTCGTGAGTTTCATACATTCATAACACAAAACAGTCACATAAGCAGATTACATGAAAGAAATAAAGTCGCATTTAACAAAATATAAGCACGAATATAAGATTTATTCAGTCCTGAAACCGGACGGAGGAGAGAAATACCAAGTGCTAAACTGACCACGTTTCCCCAGAGATCAGCGTTTAACTGAAATCTGAAGGTCCCGTGCGGTTTGATCTGACCTCAGATCTGCAGAACAGCTTCTCCTCAGAGCTCCGTCCCACTTAAGAAGCCGACTCAGTAGAAATGTCCCCGCCGTTTAATTCTGCGTCCTAAACGAGGACGCCAGCTGGGAACGGGTCGGAAACGGGGAGCGCTGGAAACAGAACGGCGTTCGTGGAGAAGCGTTCGAGCCGACATGGAGTCGCTCACGGCGACTCGTCGTTAATCACGACTTTGAATCCCGTTTCTGGCTGGCTGAATTCTCGCAAGTTGAACATTTTGGTTGACTTTTCATTTTCTGAAATCAAGCTGGAAATTTCTTGACATTTAATTTTCAAAAAGGCAAAATGAATGTATTTTTTTGTCCCCCCCTATTGGTCTGAAAATTGTTGCAATAATGTCCGAAATGAAGTCCAATAGATTTTTTTCATTTATCAATTTTCAACACAGCATTCGCTGAAGAGGAAATACGGGAATTTCCTTTCCTCACGTGGGAATTCCGGAAGTGAATCCCACAGCTTGTTTTCTTGTTGAATTAGCTTCCTTTGGGATTCTAACGCTATTATATATTATTACTGAACAGACTCGAACCCAGACTCCCCCCATCTTCAGGGTCAGCTTTTCTCTCACGTCCTGGGGGGGGGCAAAGGTTACTTCCTGTGAAACATTCTCTACCTTCGATGTGACTCCGCATGTCAGGACAGCAAACTCCTTCACCTTCCCTTCCCACAACGCAAGAATCGGCACGGGACGCCAAGCGACCGGCGCGGATCAAAGCAAACTGAAAGTAGCTTGCTTTGATGTCATGAAGCCGTTTGCGTGGAAAGACGCCGGAACGCGAGTTGCCGTTTGCGACGTTTACCTCCTGACCGTGAGCTTCAGTATCCTGTACGACCCCTTGATGAGG
>NC_090919.1:3577917-3598755 GCF_040956055.1 Brachionichthys hirsutus
ACACTCCTAAAGCGTGGACTGCCCCCCAAAGGGCTGCCGCCGCACGCTTTCAAAGACGGACCAATCACCCTGAAAATCACCTTCACACCTATTTGGAACTGATGCAAGGGCCGGAGAAATAAAAGCTCTTTAAACAATCTGATCTTCAGAGAGATCTAAATAATCGATCGGTTCACAAAATGACCCGATTGTCTCTTCGAGGACTGATTACCTTCGCCAGCGAGGGTTAGCGTTAGCTTTGTAGCAACCAAACTTTTAATAATAAGAAAAGAAAAAGCGTTCACTGAACTACTTTGATATTTTTTGGACAGGGAATGATCACGACATGTTGCGTGAACTCTTAAAGGTATGAACTTTAAGGCCTGATTTCGCTGAGGGGAGGGGGGGGGCGGTGACCCGGTGACCCGGCGGCGCTAAGATAAGACCGGTTTTAGGAGCGCGTAAAGCACGAAGGAGGATCCATTGGGCAGGTCGGAGATCAGCGGCGAGGAGCCTCCAGTTAAAGAGTTTGTGTTGGGTCCTGTAGCTGTCGCTTTAACACTCATTCCTGTACACACACACGCACACACACACACACACACACACACACACACACAAAGACATTAACGCATTCACTCGTCCCTCTCTCCCTCGGAAGTGAGAGGATTAAGACCCGCATTCAGCCGCGGTCCGTACGGACACAGGAAAACCTCTGTGTGAGGCCGACGGAAAGTCCGGCCCTCGCTCAACCTAAAACACGCTTTGTACACACAAACACACACTCAAACACTGCCCCCCCCCCCCCCCCCCCTCTTTCCTTCAAGGACTCAACACTCAATCGTTAAACACTTTTCCTTGTCCTCGTCCGCTCTTCGACGTCTTAACGAAACAGCCGCAGAGCCCAGTTTGACTTTTATCTCCTTTAGCAGTCCCAGTCAGATTTTCCCAGGGGTGTGTGTGTGTGTGTGTGTGTGTGTGTGCACGTTTCCAGACGACTGAGCCAGGCCTTTTCCATTCCCCGCTGTGGCGCTGTGGTGAATATAGAATGGCAGCGGCCACATTTGCACCGCCGGCTGCAGCGCCTTCCCGAGTGGGCGACGGGCAGCCGAGCCAACGACTGACGCCGGAGCAGAGGCTGCATTTCTGACGGCCTATTTGCGTACTGGAGTGAATGCACGCACACACACGCACACACGCACGCACACACACACACACACTGATAATTACTTGTTGTAATTCAAAGACACAATCCGGATTTCCTTTTGTCTGCAGGTGGCGCCATCCACCTGTAGCCGATTTAGCGCGCGGGCTCGTATTCGGGCCGGGATGCTGAGATCAGGACAGTTGACAAAAATGTTTATTTTGCAGTTCCAATCCCATTGCAAAGAATCGCTTCATAGTCGTCATAGCAACGCCTCTGAAGTCACGGAAAAGGCCTCTATTAATACTTTGGGTTGGTTTGGAATCACAAGGAACAGAGAGGATTCCAATCGGGTTGCCGGTGCTGCCCGGGCACTGATGAGCTATGTGGCAAAAACGAGTAGAAACAACTCCAGAGAACCGCAACAATCTTTCTTCTCCTTCTCTGGCGGATTCCAACATGGAAGTTTTTTGTTTTTTTTTTAGCAACCTTTCAGCCATTTTTACCTTCCGGTGAATGACGTGACAGGGAGAGAGAACAGAGCCTCATTTCACCATGGACCCCCCCCCCTGGGGAACTCCTGTTAGCACCCCCCCCTTTGACCTCCAGGTTTGAGAACCCAACCGCTCCATCACATTATTTATGGGTTTCTCATTCAAACAGTGGCCAAAAACAAAGACAGAGGAAGAGGAAGAGGAAGAGGAGGAACAGCGAATCCGGACGTTTAGGCGTCATAAAACAAAGAATGGCTTCTCTTTTATTAAATTGTGACATTTGGATGAAGAAGCAGTCAAACAATCCACTTTACTGAGATATACTATTCAAATATTGGGAAAACAAAAACTGCAAATATATGAAGACGCGTTCAAACGCAGCCTAATCACACTGGAGATGACGTAGCTGTGATTTTCTACACACATATATATTTATATATGAACAAACTTACTTTGGTGATGATGAGCGGCTCGCCGTGCTCGAGCCCCCCTTTCAGCGTGAACCCCCAAGGCGCGCCCCCGCTCAACTGGACCTGAATGTGGTGGAAAGACACGAGCTGCTCAATGGTTTCCATTCTCCTTCCGCGCTCTCTCTCTCTCTCTCTCTCTCTCTCTCTCTCTCTTTCTTTTTGTAGGCAAATTAGCCTAGCCGGTATCGCTGCTAAAAGTTAGCGGCGCCGGTAGCGGTCCCGGGGTTTCTCCATCACCCGGCGTAACAACAAGTAAAGGATGGATGGATGAGTAGAAGGAAGGAGTTGAGTGGAAGCGGGGGAGGGAAGAAAGTTTTAGCTAATGTCAAGCTAGGACCGGCAGGTCGCTAATGACTTCCGTTAAGTACTTTGAAAAATAAGTATTAGCTTGTGCTATAGCTCAATTATTTATCGTATTGAGCAATTTTATAATTTTATAAATAATTGTATTCCAAACCTGAAGGATGTTTTCCACTTCTTCCATCCGGAAAAAGAGTCAAAAAGATTTTATTTAATGTATGAACGGAATATTTCCGGTTACTTTAGCTCACTTGACGCAGCTAAAAGAAAAGAAGAAGAAAAAAAAAACTTGGGAAAACTTGAGTAGTTGGAGAGGGCCCCGCCCACTATTCGAATGGTGGGATGCGATTGGCAGAGAAGTGTAATAGCAAGAGCGTTCAAGTAAATGTGTCCAATGAGGAGCAAAGGCAAGGGCGGGGCATAAAGCAGGCTCAAAAACTAGTAACAGGATTTAGACGTCTCTTACTAGAAATAGAAAAACTGCCATTTATATTTGTAAAGACACAATTTAAAAGTTTCATTTAAAAAAAAAAAAAAGATAGTTCCTCTTCAGCTTTTGGTAAATTGAAACTTTTAATTGAAACTTAGTTCTCAGTATTTCTCCCCGTTTGTAGTTCTCTCACGCTCAGAGTGCAGACTTGGAACGAACGGGATTGTAGATAATCATCGCCGTGGAATGTCGCCACACTGCAAATGCCCACTCAACGTTGTGTATTGAGTGGGAATTTGACAGTATTTGTGTGCGTGTCAGTGTAAAAAAAAAGAGAAGCGAACAGGCCCAGACATGCCAATCCCCATCCAGACCACGAGGTGTTTGTTTTGGTCAGATCAGAAGACGTTTGTTCTCTTTCAACCCCATTGTTTTATGTTCTGCAGATATGGTTTGGCAGCGAGCGATCTTTCAAGTTCAAAAGATGAAAACAAAGTTTTCTTCAGCATGTGTTTATGTAATTTCCTTCCATTTTGAGCCTCAAAAATGTAATAAAATATACAAGTGTGTAAATAGCTGGAGTAGTATGACAGTAAAACACAAACCCCAAAGCAAATCAAAGATCTTTGCACCAGCGACCAAGAAAGTATACACATTACACATTACTCCCACCTAGTGGATAATTGTAGTTATTGCAGCTATGGGAATAAAAGTTTACTTAAAAAATAGTACTAATGCAGTGTAGAAATGTTTAGTTATACATAAAAGTAATGCAATCAGTACTTCAAAGTAATGTGTATTATATATATGTATGTATTTGTTGCTGTTGCTTCATTGTACCACCTAGTGGCGCCAGAAATCAACTATGACCAAAACCTTGGAAGTTTTTCGGAAGCGTAAACTTCTTTCTTTCACACGTTGTGCAGAAACACCTGAATGTAATTTTAGATAGCAAATAAATACGGAAAAACAACTTGCTGGTAATTGTAACAAAATATATATTTCATTTATGAACTAGTGTCTTTAAGGACTGGATAATATTGATGAGAGCGCAAGAAAGAAAGTTCCAGTTTAAAGTTTTCACATAAAAGCACCATTAAATGGTTTTTTTGTTTTTTTTTGTTTTTTTTATTAAATATAAACTTCCCCAAAAATATAGTTCTTAATAGTTTTCCCAACACCATAAAACAAATTCTGATGATAAAATAGGGCAATAACTTTTTATTATTAATGTTTTTTCTCCAATCTTACACGGGTTTTGTTGTTTTTAAAAACAAACAAACAAACCGCACACAATCTACGCCCAACACCGCAAACGCAGGAGCCAACGTAACGCTTTTACGCACGGATCAGGTGACTTCCATCCGCTGTTACCGGCGGATTACGCACACCCGAGGGCGTTAATTGGGGTTACGTCACTTTCAGGTCGCTGCTGATTGTCCCGTCCAATAAAGGCGCGCGCTCAGGTGGGCCCGCGACTCGTGCGTGCGCAGGAATGGTTGGCAGCTCCAGCCTCGTCGGTGGAGCTCGCTAGCGCCAGAGGCTTTACGGACGAACGATGAGGGCGGCCCGCTCCGCGCACGGATTCCTGCGCGTCCTCGTCCTGTCCTCCTTCGTCTTCCTGACGTGTTCCTCCACCTGCTCCGGGGGGCGCGGCGGCTCCTCCTCTCCCCGCCCCGCACCGACGCGCAGCCGGCGGAGTCACCAGAGCGCGCACCTCCACCACAGGCCGCTGACGGACGAGCAGAAGGCCGACCAGAACCTGCAGTTCATGCTCAGCTTGTACCAGAGCGCCGCCGAGCCGGACGGCAGGCCCAAGCAGCACCGGAAGTTCGGCTCCAACACGGTGCGCCTGCTGCGGCCGTCGGCGTCGTCGGTGCGTTATTTGCCAGCGTCGGGAGGTGAGCTTTTTTGGGGTTTCGGCGCGTTTGTCCGTTTGAACTTCTGAGCTGGAGACTTTGGGGAATGGAGTTTATTCCGCGTGTCCAAAATAAACTCGTTAAAACGCAACGCTGTGGAGCTGGAAACGTCCGAGTCGGAACCGGCGTCCTGCTTTAAAATGTTTGGTTGTCAAAAACACCTGACCGAGATGTCCCCCCCCCCCCCTCCTTCCTCCTCCAGCCCACCACTACAGCTTCACGGTCCAGTACAGCATTGACACCCTCCCCTCGGAGCAGCTGATCAGAGCTTCCTTCATCCACCTCCGCTCTTCATCCCCTCCCTCCTCATCCTCCTCTTCCTCCGCCTCCGTCGCCCCCGCCCTGGCGCCGCCCCGCTGCAGAGCTCAGATCACCTCCCTGGGCAGAGACAGTCTGGTCACCCTGGAGCCCCACGAGCGCTGGACGGAGACGGACATCACGGCGCACGTCCGGCGGGGGGCGCGCCGCGGCTCGGGCCGCCGTTTGATCCTGAACGCGCAGTACTGGTGCTCGGAGGGCGGCGGCGGAGAGGAGGAGCGCGGCCTCCCGCGGTGGCTGACTCTCCTTCGAGGGGGGGAAGGATGGGGAGGCGCACCTCGCCTTGGGGTCCCGTGTCTTCTCCTGTACCTGGAGGAGGAAAGGGAAGTGACGGACTGGATGGGGGACCTGCTGGGGGCCGAGGGCGCCGGCGTCATGCGGCAAATGGCGCCGTGGCGTCCATCGGTCCGCCGCCGCCGTTCCAGCGAGCCTTCAGATCCCGAGCCCGACGGTCCCCCGTTGGATGTCCTGAGAGACGCCCCGTCTTCGCCTCCCTCTTCGCCCCCCCCGCCCTCGGCCGCGCCCGTTTCTGACCTCCCCGGCTACAAGCACCGCGCCGGCGCGCCCCGGAACCGCTGCAAGCTCCACTCCTTCCGCCTGTCCTTCAACGAGCTCGGCTGGGGCCACTACTTCATCGCCCCCCCCGTGTACAACCCGCGCTTCTGCCGGGGCAGCTGCCCCCGGGTGCTCCACTACGGCTACCACTCCCCGAATCACGCCATCATCCAGACGGTCATCAACGACCTGGGCGTGGGCGACGTGCCGACGCCGTCCTGCGTGCCTTACCGGTACATGCCCATGAGCGTGCTGGTGGTGCACAAGAAGAGGGTGGAGTACAGGGAGCTGGAGGACATGGTCGCCGAGTCGTGCACGTGTCGCTAGGGGGCGGGACGAGCGCTGATGTGGGGTGGGGGGGGGGGGGGGATCGCGCTTGAAGCACTTTTAATGAGCGGCTGGTGATTGGAACTCTGGCCTCTGGTTGTGTGGGTTTGTGAACATGCCGGTTGCTGGATTCCTACTGAGGGGGGGGGCGGCAGGGGGGGGGCAAATTAAGCACCAAAAACGAGTAGTTTGCCCATTTGGAAGCGTTTTAAGCCACTTTTCAAGGAACTTGGCATCAAGTGGTGAGTCATGCTAAGCTAAACGCAAGCTCCAGGGTAGCCCCCCCCCAAAAAAAATAATTTCAGACTACAATTCAATGATACTGGAAAAAACAAACGGGGTTAAAAAATATTAAGAAAACTGCTCTAATTGGACGGCTTTGTGCTCTAATTTTAAACCGACTGAAGCGTCGCCGAAACAAATGTGGAATCCATTTCCAGTGTTCAACCTCAAAACCCAAAGTCATCTGGAGTTTGTTTGTTTGTTGTTGTTGTGTTGAAGCCTGATCAGAAAGCCTGTATGTGCTTGAAAAGGGAACCGCATGGATATGATGTACGATTTGAGGCTGCGTTCCTCGATGGGGGGGGGGGGGGGGTGGTGGAACCCGGACGCGATTTTAATGGATGAAGGGCGGATGTTTCTGTGAAGGCCTTGTTGACGTCGCGCGCTTCGCTGTTGATGATCTGAACCGTTTGTATATTTGTCTATTTATGGCGGGAGGGGGTTCTGAAAACCTGCGACTGGCCTGTGTTTGATAGAAAGTATGAAAAGTAAAGTGCGCGGAGGCGAAACTGCATTAAAATGAACTCTAGCTAGGGGGGGGGGGGGGCAGTGTTTTTTATTGAGGATGATGAATAATAAAATAAAATGCATATTTTCTAAAAACCTAACTGTCGTTTTGTAGTGTGAAAGTGTTTCCGATTTTATTTTATTTTTTTAGAATAAATAGAATTTAAATTGAAGTATTTCTTGCTTTCAGATTTATTTACTCAAATTAATCTGATTGTATACTTCGCCTCGCCGTAACGCGCCTGAAAGCACCGCCGGGCCCCGTGAATGTCCCACGAGGACGAAGCCGCCTGTCGCTGATCCGATTTGGACGGCAGGCCTTGAAAGGTCGGTGATTTTTCAGAAGCCTTTACTGGAAGGCAAATGTGCTTTATGAGTCACCCGAACGAGAGTCCTGGGTCCTTCCTGCACCGTCGTGATTCACGAGGAGAAGTTCTAAATGATTTTAGACGAGTTACTGGAGGACAGAAGTGAAGCCTGCTGTTGGGTCATTGCTGGCGTTGATTCAAGGCCATTTCCAGTGCATTCTGGGAATCGATTCTATTAAATCCACCATGTTCTGTCCACACGAGGACAGAGAAGTGGCTAGATCGAGGTCATGTCCACAGGCGATCCTTATTTGCCTCTTACTCGGGGGGGCAATCGGGGTTTAATATGTCCTGACCAGGTGGCGCCCCCGTGGTTGGGAGGAGATGTCATTTCCACCGATCTCGAACGTGAGCCGGCGTCGTTCCTTCGCCGTGCCGCCGGGGAAGCCTGTCTGAAAAGTCGAGTTTAACGGCAGCGATGGTGTGAAAGTCCAGCAGCATCCAGCACCGGTTGTTATGACGAAATGGAATCCAAGTTCAGTATTGATCTGCCGCTGCGCGATTTACTTTCCGTCCCGTCTGCGTCGAGTCACGCAAGGATGGTTTGGTTCTGGCGTTTCAGTGTCTGGGGCGTACTTTTGTCTCTGACTTCCGAGCCCTGCCTGCCTCGGCCGTGACTCGCTTTGGATAAAAGCGTCCTCGTCTCCTCTCAAGGCTGGATAGACGGATAGATATTGATTCAATGAAACCGAGCCACCTTTTTAATAATTAAATAAAGGTTTACCTTGCATCCAACTGCAATTTCCTTTGAGTTCATTCTGCGTTTTATAAAGGTGTCAGCTGGCTCACCTTTGTCTGACTGCTGACCCAGTTGGCGAGGCACAGGCGCAAACCTGACATGCATCCAACAGCAAACTCAAACAGAGAGATCTGTGAGTCTGCATTCCTTCTTTTTCATATCTGCAATCGCTGGAAATGTTTACATTGTACCCCCCCACCCCCCTGTACATTTTCAAATATACTTTAAAAAAAAAAAAAACTCTACGGAAGAATCTAAGTAAACTTTAGGTTCAGAAAACGCCCTGGCAGCCACACGGTCAAAATGTATGCAAGGATGTACAAAAAGAAAACACACCATGAATCCAGACATGATGCAGACGCCTGTGTGGGAGCGTGCACGACGCTCCCGGGTTGTGTGTGCACGCCTTATGTAAGCGGTATATTCCATCTATCCTGTATCAGTAGGTCTCTGAGATCGGGACGGGTCAGGGGCATCAGGCGTCGGGAGATTTACTGAGGGCGCACAAACTTCAGCTTGATAAAGCCTTATCTGGCTGAAGTTCATTCACACCACACTGTGGGTATTGATACACACGCACACGCACACGCACACACACACACACACACGTGTGCTGTGTCTGGTCCGCCTGTGTCCATGTAACGGTGTTTCAGTGTGTATCCCAGAGACATTGGTCTATCTGGACGGCCTCCTGCAGGGACTGACATTTCCCCGATGCGTGATTTCTGCAATCATGTTCATATTGGAGCCAGAAAGGAGAGATTAAAAAAAGAAAGGGATGGACGAGACGGTTTGGACTTGTGACTCTTTCTCCCTCCCTCTTGTGCTCTCGCTCTCTCTCTCTCTCTCCCGGGATCACGGTCCATCGGTATAAAAACTGAGCTCGCCGGGTCCGGGCATGACTTAAAGAGTCTTCCATCGACTCCTCGCCGACTCCGGACCCGACTGGGAGGTTCGGACCGGTCTCTGGAAAAGGATCGTCGTGAGAAATCTGAATTGAAGAGGTGCCAGGCCAGGCATCGTTTGTGAAGATGAGGGAGAAAGCCTTCGTCCTGTGCGTCCTGCTGCTAATGACGGCTCAGCAGGTGAGTGGATCGGAATCCCGAGAGAGGGTGAAATCCAGTTCCTGTTTACAGGTTCCCGATTTACTGGATTAATAATCCAGCCAGGACTTCTGGAGCAGCGGTTGTCCTCAGATTCTTGGGTGTACCACTCTGTGTGTTTGCGTATATCAGGTCTGTGCAGGCCCACTGGTTCCGGGGGTCCAGTCCGGCCCGGACCGGAGGGCAGATTCGGTTCAGGTGCTGAGGAGGGCGGCCCGGATGACTCCGCTGTGGAGGATCATGAACAGCAAGCCGTTCGGAGCTTACTGCCAGAACAACTATGAGTGCTCCACCGGACTGTGCAGGTAAATGAAAGTACCCCCCCCCCCCCCAAAAAAAAAAGTAAACTGTGTTGCTATGCAGGGTGGGAATAATTCCGTTCGGCAGCATCCAGCTTTATTCATAAACTAATGAACCTTCTTGTCATTTTTCAGGGAGGGACACTGCGCCACCAGCTACCGGGCCCCCCCAGAGCCCGTCCTCTACTAGCAGGACCGGAAAAGGTTTTATTATAATGTTTCTTTATGAAGGCCACAACACAGCGAATCGAAGCGAGGATTACCGCTTCAGCCTTTAGAGGTCGAGAGAAAAAGGAAAGTTCAGGACAAATAAAGGAGGAGGCAACAACATAAATGCTCCTCACCTGTGGAGCCAAAGTTTCTCAGAGGGGATTTGAAATAAAAGAACTTCCTAAAAAAAAAAGTTGAAAAAAGTTCTCAATTTTCCCCCAGATTTCGTCATCGCGTTTGATAAGTTATCGCGTGAACGTGTCCGTGGAAGGTCGAATTCTAAACGGCCTGATAACGATAACTTGGCTCAGCTTGTTGCCTTCAGGAAACATGGGATTATTTACCACAACTCTTACCCGACGGATAAGATTCATATTTAATTCAACACAAATTCCTTTAAACTGCACACGGATACTTTATTTATTGCCTATGACATGTACTCATTCTCATATTTGTCTTAGAATAATAAAATGCTGGTCAGTATTATTTTGTAGAATCTGTAGACAATAACCACTTCAGCTTTATGATCTGTTTGTTTGTTTGTTTTGCACATTACCGATAAACGGGGTTCGCTTTGACCTTACTTCATGCGCAGGGCAAGGCGTCGGCTGATATTTAGTACGCTCAGCATGATTGATATTTGAGCAGGACTGCACTTTTTAAACCCAAATTATCTTTGTACTGTACTGCTTTACATGTAGGATGAAGGAAATGAATAAATCTGTGAACCCTTGAACGCACCATTTAATGACTTGTGCTATAGGGAGTTTAGTAATTCCCTGATTTTACACTATTTCCCATCTGAGGGACGTAAAGGACACTTCTGGATATGGGACAAATCCCTGTCCTTCGTGCAACAGCAGGCTGCAGACAGTTTGTCCAAACCGACTGCACACAAAGCTCAAAGTAGGTCATGATCACGTTTTGAACTTTGCCCTGATTTCGTGTGTATTTGGGGATTTTGATTTTATTTTGATTTATTTGTTTCTACGTGTGTTTTCTCAGTTTTTGGGAGGGAGAAAAAATATGGCCCTCATGACACGACCCACACACACACACACACACACACACACGGTGACACCCAATGAAAAGTTTCATGGGAAATCTATCAAGGAATTTATGCTCAGCAAACAAACAACTTAGATTCTATATATTTCCCTGTGAAATGAAATGAAATTTCCTTTTTGCTGTTGTCTCTTCTGTCATTTTGGCTCTTCTGCTTGACCTCGTCAAGTTTTGTCACACGAGAGAACTGATAATCATGAAATAATAAACTTGATCTAACTGGAAATTGTTGCTGTTTTTCTCAATTGCCTTCTGATAACCCCCCCCCGCCCTCCCCCCTAGATAAAAGGAAACGTTTTACACCCTCTACCAGGATTATATAAATAGTATAATTTGTCTAGGAAACTGTTACAAGTACACCTCTGCATCACATGGTGCCCTTATTAACATTAAGGGAAACTAACAGAGAAGGAAAAAGAAGCTATAAATCAATTTACAACAATGAATAACTTTATTAAACTTGTTTTTTTTTTGTGCATTTGTATTTAAATGGAGAAAAAAAAAGAAGCTCTCCACTGAGCGCTGAGCAAAATCAGAATGTGACGCAAAAGTCCTCCGAAGGAACAGTTTTTTATTACAGAACTCGCTTCAAAAACTTTCACATCCCAGTTTAAAACACATATTTTAATGGACTTACTCTCCTCTATTCCATTTACTGTTTCTCCTCTTTCATTTCTTTCAGTGCACATGAAGGTGAAACACGAAAAAGCATAAAACAAAACGACTAAAGTGAATGTTCCAACAAAACAACTCAGTTATTTGATTCACAGTAAGGAGTTCTATTTTAAGCTTAAATCACTCCATTCAAAAAAAAAAAGAAATTCAAATCAGCAAAAACTTAATTAAACTTTTTAATCATCACACAATAAACAATTCTGCTATTTAAACAAAGTTAAAAATAAACACTCCACACGTAATTATAAGCGTATAAGGCACCAAAGAAGAAGACCTGAATTCTCTTTAAGACGGTTAATAACACACCAGACAGATGGATCTAGTGTTTGATATTATTTTGTACATCATGAAGGACTGGATGTAGAATGAGGTTTAGTCGATGAGCTGCAACACAAAACTCAATGTAAGCGATGAGAACGAGAAACTTTCAACTGTAAAACTTCACTTAAAGTTACAGAAATGATTCGGTGCGAAAAATGACAAGCCGTGCAACTGCAACCCTTAAAATTACTTTCTTTGCAGGGAGAAAAAAATAAGGTGTAATAATAAAAAACACTTGTAAAGATAAAATAATCGGAGAAAATTTCTGATCTGATTTCTCTTGTAATTAGAAATCTTCCTTGTAAAATTTCTCAATTCAGATTTTTAATTTCTTTTCTCGAACCACCTTGTTCACGATAATACCAAATAGTCATACTGTTGTAAATGAATTCCCACCGATCAATATAATTTAGCTAGCTTTATTTCTTTAAGAAATAACCCAAATAATATGTGCTGGATTGGACGGTTAATCCGCGTCACCTCCTTTAAAAGTTTTAGATCAACAAAAAATAAAGTCATTCCAATATTCTATGAAAAATATTCATTCGTTTGTGGTTAAAGTTATATTTCAGCATAAATAAAACGTACTATAGCACCTTGTTTGGATCACGCCGCGCACACATGGTAACGAGATCTAACAGTTTGACAGCTTTACTGTTATCAGTGGCTCCGCCCCCTTTCCCCCGCTTCCTCGGGGCCCTTTCACTGCACCGCACACGACCCGCTGGGCAGGAAGTCCTGCACGTACACCGCCACGGCCTTCGTGAGGTAGGTCATGCTCCCGAAGCGGCCACTAGGGGCGCTGTCATAAAGCAGCTTGCACACGCCTGTAGCCGGGTCCCTCTCCAGGATGTGCTCCTCCGCCCCCAGGTCCCTCTAGTGGTGAGTGGAAGAAGTGCATCCTGTAGGCATCACAGTAACACCGCACCGGGGAGCGGTTTGTGAGGTCTCACCTGGTCCTTGTAGAACATGTCGTTCGCCTGCTGGACGATCTTCTCCACGTGGACGATGGAGCCGATATTGGGGACGTCCACGTCGGCCAGCATGGTGAGCACCAGGATGGCCTCCACCAGCAGCTGCCGGTACTCCGGCTGAGGGACGCGGTTCAGGACCGTCTCCACGTGGACGGAGAACTTGATCTCTCCCGGTGTCATCTAGAGACGGGATTAAGCGTGTTAGGAATCAATCGGACAGCTTTAACAAAACAACAAAACAACAACAAAAATAACATTCTTTAGTCATCGTATTTTTTAATACATGAGAATTCCAAATCCGAGTATATGGTTTAAATTAAGAATAAGAAACCCTGAGAGGAAGAAAAAAGGTTTATTTCTCACCTCTCTGGTGGTTGAAGAAGGAAGGACAAACCCTTCTATGGACAAACCGTGGCACTGGGAGAAGAATTTGCTTTATTAGAAATGATTTAAGGCCACGCAAATGATCCTTTTTGTGCGACGTCAGACCTTCTGCAGGGTCTTCCAGACTTTCTGGTAGAAGCCGACGGGAACTCTGTTCAGCGCTCCGTCCAGACGCCTCCTGCGCAGCCACTGGCCATGTCTGGTATCCTTGATGCCTGGAATGCTCTCGGGAATATCCAGAGATTCGATGGACGGCAGCCTGTACCTCTGAACGGCCCGGACAATAAAGGGAGACACGAAAGGTCAAGAAAAATCGGTCAAGAAAAACCTAAAAATGAAAAAATGGCAATAGAGGAAAATCAGAAATGTGTACCCCGGATTCAATGTTTTCTATTTCCAGAGATTGAGATCGTAAACTCTGAAAGGCAGAAAAAAAAAAGGAGGGGGGGGGAGGGGGAAGAAAAATGATGAGAATAAAAGCAGAAACTAAAAACAAGACAAACAGAAGTGAGAGCAGCTCAACAAGTCGGTGGATCCGGCGGTAGGAAGTCAAATGTTCATTGGTTCTCAGATCTTTCCTTTCACTTCAATGAACAGAAAATTGATTATTTTTTTCTAGATTGTCAAATAAATGAAAGAAAATGGTCAGATTGATTGTGGTAAAAAAAAAAAAAAAAAAAAAAGTGATTTCATGCTGGCCTGAAATTGGACGGCAGAATTAATCGCGGGTGATCTTTCAGCTGTTCATTCTTTTTTAGATGAATTAACACCCGGGGAGTTTCAACGTCACCTTGCGATGGAAGGCCAGCGATTGGTCGAGCTGAAAACGGACACAGAGAGGACCCACTTTGCATTACAGACGTTCTAGGAACCCGTGTAGAGCCAAATCCAAACGCGCTACCTTTTCATTTCCTTCTGAAATAATGGACATCATTCGCGCCACTGTCGTCAAGGCAACGCCTTTTGTCACTATGGAACATTTAGCTCAATAATAAATCACTGGTTTAAACAGGATTCAATCGGTGTCGGTGAGAGTTAACGTTTCCGTCATTTGATCGTCGTCACCTTAAATGGATCCGTCAAAGACAACCTGTGCTCGGCCTGCAAGACAAAATCCAGGTTATAAATAAATCACAGTCACCCGGCTGATTTATTTAAAGCCGGCGACGTTCAATTATTGCGTAATTGGAAACAGTGATTGACGATCGGCTCCACAATTTCCTCAATTATACTCTGACGCAGTTCAGCCCTTTCATTCCACCGCAATAAACCAGGTGAATTAACACCTTCCTCATCGTCACCATCATCATCATCACCTTACTCGGATCCGTCAGAGACAACCTGTGTTCCAACTGCAAAAAACACGAAAAGTCAGTTCACTAAAAAGGGCAAGATTTTCAAAATAAGAGGCTCCTCTTTTCTCGTCCACCTTCCTCTCCTCCTCTTCATCGCTCGATTAGAGGCTGGACGCAATAAATATCTTCTCATCCGCTTGATGGGCCCTTTTTCGCATCCGTTCTGTTTAAAAGTCGACTCCCTGTAAAGACTTTTGAGCGGGATGGCCCTTTATTTCTGGTGGAGTTCAAAGCGCTGCAAACTTTAAAATGCGCAAACGGTTAGAGAAAAGATGCAAAACAAAAACAAACAACAAAGAAACGCTGCAACCAAATTATTGACCTGCAGTATTCTGAGCTCTCAAGGCCACCGTCCTTTCTGTGTTTAGAATTAATTAGAATTGTAATATATATTATTATTATTACCATCTTCATGTCACTCTTCAGCTTGCTGATGCCCGCTCTCTCGCTCTTGGTGGTGCCCACGTAACCCATCTGATGGATGGAGATGGCCGGACTGACGCCGGCGTCGAGCTCCCTAACTGTGTGTGTGTGAGGGGAGGGGGGGGGGGGGGGGGTACAAAAGGCAGAGATTACAGCATTCTGACTGGCTGTGCCTCCAGCGCGAAATCTGATCGGCTGCTGACGAACCGCTGAGCTGCACTCCGAACTCCTTGCCGCTGAGGATGTGGTGGAGGAGGTTCTTCAGCTCGGACGGACTGAGGCTCATCAGACTCTCTGTGGCCTCCTCGCCTGCAGAATCACGCAGTAAATCCCATAAAGTTCGGCAGGGAGAAGAAAAAAAAAAGAAAATGAAAGAGAAGAAAGCATCGATTTAGCTGTGAGAGACTTCCGAGGGCTGCGGACGTTTGACACCTGAGCAGTTGAGCGACTGGGCCAGCTCGGTGGCCATGACCTGGATGATGAGGCCGATGCGGAGCCTGAACATCTCGCTGAACAGGCCGGGCTGAGTCCTGATGCTCATGGCCAGGTACACCATGATCTCCTGGAGGAGGGAGGGAGGGAGGACAGGGGGGGGGGGGGGGTTAAAGAGGGCGGTGGGGGACGCGGGGGCAAACGGCCGGGTGGCAGACGAGCGCGCCTCGCCTGCGTGAGAATGGCCACGCTGATGTTGTTGTCGCTGGCCTCGTCGATGAGGGCGGCCAGCTGGCCGGGCGGGATCGGGGCGGTGATGGTCTTCTCTCTGGGCTCGGGAGGGAGGCCCACCGTCAGGTGCTTCTGGTGCGCCAGCAAATCGGAGCAAGCCTACGGAGGATCAAAGGTCAACACGCCGGGCCCCGTTTTGCGCGACGGCTCGTGACCGCGTCCGTACCGAGTCGAGCTCCTCCACCTTCTTCCTCAGCATGCCGGAGATCATCCGGATGAGGCTCCAGTGTTTGAGCTCGCCCGCCTTCTCGTAGAGGACGGTCAGCAGGGAGCCGACGGTGGTGCCTTTACCGTGCAGGCGGGTGTCCCAGTCCATCCCCCTGTGGGGGGGGGGCGATCCAGGCGTTACACTTCCGTTTTTGCGTTCCCGTAACAGAAGCGTTAGCCTCACTTGTCTTTGAAGAGGATGTAGAGGACGTCCGCCTGGTCCTGGAGGCTCGGCATGTCCCTCACCAGCAGGGCCAAAGCGTCGTGGTCGACGGCGCCGCTGGCGTCTCTGGGAATGCCGCCCTCTGCTGGGACCGACGTCTCCGCAGCCTGGAGGACAGAGAAAGGAAGTTCACCCATAGCCTAATCCGGAATTATATCCCGTTACAAAGGCTGAAAGGCTACCGGAGTTTCTTCAGCGACGGGGTTATCTGGTAGGTTGAGGTTGAGCGAAGGCTGACGAGAGCGAAAGAGCTTATTGGACAGGTACATGTTGACATCTGGAGCAAAAGACGAGCCGGCGGTTAGCGATCGTCGCCGTCCTTCTCACGGCTGTCAGAAGTTCTGCTCACCGTGCACGCCGAGTTCCTGCGCTTTATTCTTGAGAGTCACCATCTCCTTGGTTTTGGTGGCCGCGGCCCTGAACCTCCCAGGCCCCCTGCGGCCGGCTGCTGCTTGGACTTCTTCTTGGGGGCGGCGTGAGCCAACAGGTGATCCAGGTACTGAGCGAGGTCGTCGGCTTCTGGAGACGACGGCGGGTCAGGGAGAACGGGATTTAGAATCGCGTTGCCAGGATCCGTCACTGATCATTCCGGTTTACCCTTCGCGGACTTTGCGTGAACCGGCGCTTTAAATATTAAATATTATTTTTAAATCGATGGAACGCGAGCAGAGCAGCGTTTCTGACAGCGGCTAACGGCTAACATGCTGCTATGAGACAGGCTACTGCTAAGCTAACGGAACCTGCATTCAGACCAAAAGAGGCTTTTTGCTTTATTCGTCGCAGGAGTTCTGCAATGGCGTTGGAAGACGGAGCTGGGAATTGATTATGGCCTGATTTGGTCTGAGTCTTACAGATCGGTACAGAAATGATGGGGACAGGGGGGGGGGGGGGGGGGGAATCAGGCATCATGCGATAGGATGTGGCGATCTGAGTGGATTTATTGATTTGTTGTCGCCGGCGTTACCGTTCCTCCCCATCCATCCATCAGTCTGCCTTTTTTTTTTTGCTCTTACCATCATCGCAGCGTAACTCATGCACGTATCCATCGCCGTCGCGCTCATCACCATACTCTTCTTCGCGGCGGCTCATGCTGCCAGAACCCTTACCGTCCAGGAAGCTCAGGTGAGCGAAACAGGAAGTGGTCAAGAACTCTGACAGCTTCCCCGTCTGGATCCTGGAAAAGGAGGAAATACAAGACTCGGGGGTCTTAGCGCCGTGCGAGAGCAGAAACTGAATCTCTGGGAGGTGGGGGGGGGCTCACCTTGCTCCTCCATAATATCCGTCCTGTACTTCTTCAGGGTCGCCAACACTGCAGGGTCGAGGTCTGTGTGGTCTTCAGCTGGAACACAGAACACCCCCCCCCCCCATTCAGGCTCCACATCCTCAATCCACACTTTCAATATCAAGACAAATTCCAGAAGCCCCCCCCCCCCCCCCTTGTGTATTTTTTGCGCTCACTCAGCATCGACGGCGAAACGGGAAAGGTGACGGTGGGCCGTCCGGTCATCCTCCACCTGGACGACAGGTAGGAGATTTCCGTCCTCAACATCTCCACAATCATCTTGTTGTCCAGCGCCAAGTAGAAGTGCTGGTGGTCGATGAACTGCGGGGGGGGGGAATTTGACTTTTTACAAACTTAGCCGGAGACGTTTTGGATGGCGTCTCAAGAGGAAGATCCTCAAGTCATCCCGGGTCACGAGTCGTTCCGTGTTGAATTACGTCAACTGGACTTGTAGGGAAACCCGATAAGACATTTTGCCTCTAACCCAGGGTGGGCAATTGTTTTTCCCCCCATGGGGCCACATGAGAAACAGAAAAATATTCTGGGAGGCCGGGCCAAAATGCTGAACTAAATTCTGCATTATATTAATTGTATTTCTTTATTTTTTTTAAAGCAGTAAATAGCATTTTTTTGCTTGTTAAAGTATATGTTACAATTAAGCAATAAAAACTTTTTTGAGGTTGCCTTACAAAAAATAGAATTTATTCAATTAAATTTCTCCAAACGTTTTACTACTTGTGACTCACATTAGTGAACATTTTCAGTCACATTCACTCTAAAACACATTTTGAGTTTATCGAGGTTCCTAAAGACATCACAGACGCGTCATATTGAACTGTCACCGAATGCAGTTTTAGTCCTTGCATGAGGTAATATTAGAAAATGTGTTTATTTTGTCATTTCCAATTAGCCTTACAGTAATTCAACGAGCGCTACGACCTCCCTATTAACCTCAGGCGTGAACGTGAACATGGTGTTCTGATGACGTAGAACTTGGACGTTCCGAGAACTCCTATCCTCCTGTAGGGTCGTCCCGTCAGGCCCAACCTCGGGTTACGACCTGCGACGAAACAGGAGCGGTTAGAATCACAACTGGGTGGTTTCTAAACCCAATGAAGCAGCTAGGAGAAGAAGACGCCCCCCCCCCCACCCCCCACCCCACCCACCCAGCCTGGCGTAGATGTGGCTGAGGACTCTCGAGGGCTGAACGTGGATGGGATAGATGTCGGAAACAGTCTCCACGTCAATCCCGTTCTTCGCCAGCAGCTCTTTGATTTCCTCAGACTCGGCGAGAACCGACACTGCGAAGAGGAAAGGGAAGCTGTGAAGAGGCGTAAAAGGACACCTGGGGCCGAAACGGCAGATTCCTCGTCCGACGTTTCCGCGAGCTCACCCTGCACGACCACGTCGGGCTTGAGGACGGTGGAGAAACGTCGGTTCAGAGGGTCGATCTCTCCCGGAGCGAGAAAACCCTTCAAATGAGACGGGGGGAGGTTGAACAATCCGTCCTTTCCACAGTGACAAAAGCTAAGCTAAGCTAAGCTAAAGTGTTGAAACCCAACGCTCGGGCTCCAGAATTTTTTTTTTTTTTTTTAGCAAAAGCAATATGGATATGAAGCCAATCTACCCGAGAGAGTTTCTGCGTTCACCTCGGACAAAAGGTTCCCCAGGACGTAGAGGGACTGTCCCCACTTCAGAGGACATTTGCCCATCGGAATCCTCTCCACGGAGTGAGGGTTCCGACATTCCTCCTCCACCTGCGTTCTCGTTTAAAAAAAACCCGCAGAGAGCAGAAGAAGACGAAATCTCAACGGACACATCGAAAGCGTCATTCGTTAAAAAAACGGAAGAATCCCGACTCACGCTTTCTGGAGGGACGCTGTAGAGCTCCGGCACCAGCCGCATCCCGTCTTTCTGTTTGATCAGGATGCCCTCCAGAGCCTCCTGGTACTCCTGGACCTGGAAGAATCAAGAAGAGTCCCGTCATCTGACTCCCTACCTCCGTGGGGGGGGGGAACTGGATTACCTGTTCGGGGCTGTTGACGAAAATGCCATCCAGTATTAGGTAGGTCCAGAACAGCGGCCACTCGCACTCGATGTTCTCAAAGAGCTTCAGCTCAGCGGACTCGTAGTACAGTCGGTTGGGATCCTGGAGGGAAACGAACCGAGAGGTTTAACCCTTTCAAGCGCCAAGTGAGTTCAGATTCTCGCCGGCGCCGGGAGCTTACGGATTACGGTTCTGAATTTAAAATCTGCCGACATCTTGCTACGATAATAATGATAATTCGCAGAACCTACACACAGAAGCACAAAGGCGTTCTTTTTACGCACGACTTATTGTCTCCATCCATGGATGAGGCCGAGCCAGAAAGTCCGGTTCGACAAATTCAGAGGAGAAATGAGGAGGAGGTTTCCCCCACTAGACCCCCGTGCGGGTTCAGGCCGGTCGCTCTGCGGTTCTAGTCGGTAATGAGGCACCGCAGAAAAGCCGGTGCTTGGCGGATTGCTTTCATTTGCGGGTACATGCTAATGTTAGCATTATGCTACATGTGCAGCTGCGCCCGTCTGCAGAGGATCCGAACGCAGGAGCAGGAAAAAGGGCTGAACGGGAACGTTTTTTTCACGAGGCTTCCCAACGTTCCTCTTATCTTTGCAGCGTGGCGTGAACGGATCCTCTCGGGATGTTTTACCTCTTTAGGGGTTTTGTGTCCGTCTCTCAGAAACCTGCAGCAGCCGTATCGACCCTGAACACAAGAGGACAAATAAAACGTCAGTTTTTTTTTTTTGTTTTTTGCCGTTTCAGGAT
This sequence comes from Brachionichthys hirsutus, assembly GCF_040956055.1. Classification (NCBI taxonomy): domain Eukaryota; kingdom Metazoa; phylum Chordata; class Actinopteri; order Lophiiformes; family Brachionichthyidae; genus Brachionichthys; species Brachionichthys hirsutus. The sequence continues at coordinate 3,597,797 of NC_090919.1, forward strand.
TACCTGGGGGGGGGGGGGGGTTCTTCCGTCTGTCTCCCAAGTTTCCGCACCTGCAGTTTGGAGATGATCTCCTCCTTCGTCATGTTGACGATGCTCATGTCCTCGACGGCGAAGGCCGGGTACGAGATGATGGCCAGGACGCCGGCGTCCACCTCTTTAGAGATGGAAGCTCTGGGCAGCATCGACGTGAGGATGGACTGATGGCAAAGCGAGCGCAGCGTTCAAATAAAAAAGTCAGATCCTATTCATTTGTACTTGTACTGCATGATTTGTACTTGTATCTGCGTACCTGGCAGTGCTGGATGTCGTCGGCCAAGGCGTGGACCACAGAGCCGGGTCCTCCTTTAGCCCCGAACAGGTTGAGATCGTCCAAAGCCTCCAGGGCTGCCTGGAGGACAAAAGTACGATGATGTAGAGTACACAATACTTCCTGTACAGCATGTAGAATATTGCATAACGCCGAGGAGAGGAAAACTAGAGAGGCTTACACAGTTAAAACCGCTTGAGGATGAGAGGAGGGTTATAAATACTATCACCTCCATGTAATTGACGGGGCAGGGGAGATCATGCAGGGTGTCTTGTTTCCAAAATCTTAAATTAAATTACGTGTGTGTGCGTGTGTGTGTGTGTGTGTGCGTGCGCTGCATTATTCCTGAGTGGGAAGCCATTCTTGGAAGACCGTCGACAACATGAAACCTCCTGTCGGCAGCAGCTCACCGCGTTCCCAGACAGCAGAGAGTGTCCCGTTATCCTAAACGTAGCGTTTTCTGTCCTTTCATGTCGTAAAAACATGAAAGACAAGCTTTCATTTGGCTGATAATCCCGACTGCGGGCTGATGTTGAACCTGAAGGGTTTTACTGCCGTTTCAACCTCCAGAGTTAGTTTGCAGAGCCCGACTCACACAAAGGTCACACTAAAGGTCACACTAAAGGTCGTCCCAGTGACCAGACACCTACGT